>NC_138780.1:176133419-176180919 GCF_965119305.1 Pelophylax lessonae
GTGACACACAGTCCTGAGGACTGGGAGGCATGCCTGAGAACATTGGATTGAGCTGTCTAGGATGGGTGCAGAGCCAGTCAGGAGGACTGTGGTGGGTGGCATGGGCAGTGGAAAGGGGCAGCTGCAGCCAGGAGGGCTGGCAGTGCCTGAATAGGTGGTACTGGGAGCAGTAGCCACATGTAGGACAGCTAGCACTAAGGACTACCAATTGTTTGCTACACCATAGGAGCTCACGGTCCCTGCCTGCAAGGGGCATTTGCTTTTGGCATGACCAAGCCAGTGTCAGATCCTTACATCAGTGCTAGCTTGTCTTGAGAGTGATAGTCTGCAAGCAAGAGTTTGTGCTGGAGGTTGAGGAGAAGAGATTGTATATACTGTAGTGTATATAGTTAAGTCCCTACCAATTTCCTTCAATCAAGTGGGCATCCCATATGCAGCCTTCCCCAACCAATTTCAATTCCCCCACAAAGCTGGAAGGGCTGCTTCTTGTCTCTAAATGATTGGAAATTTGTGTGCCTTGGCTGTGCAAGGTGGGAGAGGACCACATTCACCAGCGACCCCAATGGGGGTAGCCCTACAACATGTTTAGTAGGGATGATCGAACGGTTCGGGTCGACCATCGGTTCGACCCGAACATTGGATGTTCGATATTCGGCCGAATACCGAACTTTTTGCGGCAAAAGTTCGGTATTCAGCCACCAGAACCGCCCAAAATGCACTGGGACAGGAACTGGTCTTTAAAAGCCCGTGATTGGCCCAGAAACGTCTGCAAAAGCCAATGAGGGGGCAGGAGTCTCCTAGGAACGTGATTGGAGTGACTACGGGGACCAGAGGCCAATCAGGAGTGAATACGCCCCACACTATATAAGATGGCCCCGCCTAACCCCTAGCACAGTTATCCAGAGCCTGTTGAAGAGAGTTGAAGCAGTTCTGTCTGACTCCTGCTTGCTACACTACATTTCCTACATATCGAGTGGTTCTAAAGCTCCATATAGCAGAATTGTATTTAGCTTACAGCCAGTGTAGTTAGATACAGCGATTGTGCTGGTTCTTAGAGTTAAAAAAAAAAAAAAAAAAAAAAAAAACTTAAGGGACAGTGTCAGTCTTCTGCTGTATGGAGCTTTCTATTTAGTGGAAAGGGATATCTAGTGTAGTTAGGGAACTTTGTACTACATTAGTTAGATTTGAAAATTGAGTTTCTGTAGGGAAAGTGTGAGGGTTCTGTTTAGTGAGCACGTGGCACAGTGCTGCTCTATCACAGCAGGTATACGTGCTTGCTAGGCAGCAAAATACAGTGACAACTTAACGCCTGTTGTTCAAAGCGTTAGGTGCACTGTACAAAAGCCTTTGCAACTGTGCGTGACACGCAACTGCTGTGCTGTATCCAGCGACAACTGTGGGTCGCATAGCAGTGTGCGTTTTTCACCGCACACAGTTGCCAACGCATCAGTGACAACCTAACGCCTGTTGTTCAAAGCGTTAGGTCCACTGTGCAAAAGGCTTTGCTACTGTGCGTGAACCGCAACTGCTGTGCTGTATCCAGCGACAACTGTGGGTCGCATAGCAGTGTGCGTTTTTCACCGCACACAGTTGCCAACGCATCATTGAGAAATATGCCTGGTAGACCAAGAAAAGGCATACGTGGCCCTGCTGCGGAAAGGGGCACAGCTTCTAGGGTGTCTAGAGGCAGGGGTGGACGTGGTGGTCAGTCCTCAGCCAGGCCACCATTTGGATTGTTCTCCGGCAGTGGCCAAGCTATACGTCCACAGTATGTACAGGAGGTGGTGGACTATATGAACAAACCCTCATCATCGGCATCATCTGCAACTACAGTGACCCAGGCAGAGAAAAGTGGTCAGTCTTCTGCAGTTGTCAGAACAAATACAGATGAGTCCATGTCCACCTCATGTCCTCCCTTAGACCCAATTTCAGACATGGCAGAGGAGTCAGCTGAGCTGTTTGACCACAGTGTCGGCCATCTACTCCAGCCTGATGCTCAGTCCTTTATGGAGTCTGATGTTGGGTCTGAGTTTGAGGAGGAGGCAGAGCAAACAAGAGGGGAGAGCAGACGGCCCGCTCCATCTAAGGCCGCACCTGTTGTCTCCCAGGCCAGGCCTGATGCTCAGTCTTTGATAGAATCAGATGTTGGGTCTGAGGTTGAGGAGGAGGCAGAGCAAACAAGAGGGGAGAGCAGACGGCCCGCTCCATCTAAGGCCGCACCTGTTGTCTCCCAGGCCAGGCCTGATGCTCAGTCTTTGATGGAGTCAGATGTTGGGTCTGAGGTTGAGGAGGAGGCAGAGCAAGCAAGAGGGGAGAGCAGACGGCCTACTCCATCTAAGGCCGCACCTGTTGTCTCCCGGGCCACTATACACACCTCATCTTGCTGGGCCTTTTTTGAGACATCCCATGCAGATAAAACAGTTGCGATCTGCAAGATTTGTAAGAAGGGTATAAAACGTGGCAAAAATGTCAACCACCTGGGTACAAGCTGCCTAAACAGGCATTTGACAACCCACCACTCGGCCCGTTGGCAGGAGCATTTAAAGAACCCACAAAAGGGCCAAAGATTGGTCAGTCGGCCTCCTAGTTCTCCTCGCGCTCCTCCTCATGCTCCATCTGCTCCACCTGCTCCACCTGCACATCAGTCTGTTCCTGGCCCTGCTATAGTCACTCGTCACCTGTTGGCAGCCTCCACTGGCAGGGATGATGATATAGCAGGCAGTGTCGCATCTACCTCCAGCACACCACCAGCTGTATCATCTAGACGCCAAATTTCGATTCCACACATGCTGGAACGAAAAAAAATGTATACTCCCCGCCACCCACATGCCCAGCGTCTAAACAGTAGTTTGGCTAAACTACTGGCTCTGCAACTATTACCATTTAACCTGGTAGAGTCTGCTCCCTTCCGTGACTTCGCAAAATGTGCAGTTCCACAGTGGCAGGTGCCAAGTCGGCATTACTTTTCCCGTAAGGCCCTGCCATCCCTATACCAACATGTGGAAGGCAATGTAGTGTCATCCCTGGCCAAGTCAGTCAGCCGTAAGATACACTTGACGGCTGACACTTGGTCAAGCAAACATGGGCAGGGACGGTACATTTCTGTCACTGCTCACTGGGTGACACTGCTTGCCAGTGGAAGGGATTGTAGCCAGGGCTCGGTGCTGCAGCCAGTGTTGCCCCCACGTCTGCAAACAGCTGGTGGTGTCGCTGATCCGGGTAGATCGATCACTTCTACCCCCTCCTGCTCCTCCTCCTCTACCTCCTCCATGCCCTCCTCTGCAGAATGGTCCTTTGAATATGATGAGGTACCACGTAAACGTTCAAAGGGCTATTCTATGTCTCAGGCCAAAAGGTGTCACGCAGTGCTGCAGCTTGTGTGTCTAGGGGACAGGCAGCACACTGCCCCTCAGATTCTTGGGGCTCTGCAGGCACAGGCCCAGAGGTGGTTGACACCACGCCAGCTGCAGCCAGGGATGGTGGTTACTGATAATGGGTCAAACCTCCTGGCCGCCCTTCGTCAGGGAAAGTTAACCCATGTGCCATGCCTGGCGCATGTCCTGAATCTCGTGGTACAGCGGTTTTTGAACTCGTACCCGGGAATGCAGGATGTGCTAAGGATGGCAAGAAGGGTGTGCAGTCACTTCAGGCGGTTGTACAGTGCCACTGCACGTTTGGCCGAAGTGCAGCGCGAGTTTCACCTGCCGGTACACCGCCTCATCTGTGACATGCCCACCCGCTGGAACTCCACCTTGGCTATGCTGCAGCGCCTGTACACGCAGCAGAGGGCCCTCAATGAATACCTATGCGAGTACGGCACCAGCACTGGCTCTGCGCGCCTGGGCTTCTTTTCACCACGGCAGTGGCTTTTGATTAAGGATGCATGCGCTGTCCTCTCGCCATTTGAGGAGGCCACAAGGATGGTCAGCCGGGACAGCGCATGCATCAGTGACACCCTACCGGTACTGTTTTTGTTGGAGCACACTCTGCGTGGCATTATGGACAGGGCACTGGAGGCAGAGCAGCAGGAGGAAGAAGAGGACTTCCTTGCCTCTCAAGGCCCCCTTTATCCTGAGAATCCTGACCCCATTATGCCTAGCTCCCAGAGGCCCGAGCAGGATCCAGGGGTGGAAGAGGAGGAGGAGGACGATTCTGCGGGAACTTTTGCAGGGTTTGAGGAGGAGGAGGAGGAAGACATGCGGCAATCTGCAAGGCCTAGTTTGACTCCCTCGGGACACTTTGGAGTAGTACGTGGCTGGGAGGAGGAGGAGCCCGTTGAAGATAATGTCGTTATGAGTGACCCCGAGGAGTCAGCTTCTCAGGCCTTCGCTAATTTGCGACGCATGGGAAACATCATGCTCCAGAGCCTGCGAAAGGACCCCAGAATCAAGGCCATTAAAGAGACTAACCACTATTGGTTGGCCACCCTACTTGACCCCCGGTACAAGTGTAAAGTTTGAAAAGATGAGCTTTTCCCATCCACCCATAGAGTCCACAGGATCAAATCCCTTGAGGACAGTCTCAAGAGGAATCTGGTGAACATGTTCCCCGACTCCCGTAGGGTGCAGGGGCGGGGACAACCTACCATGGATTCTACTGGTGGTCACGAGAGGAGCGTTGGAGAAGGCGTGCGGTTGACGGATGCCTTTCGGTCTTTTTTTAGTCCTCACCGCCCAGGCCTCTCAGCTGCCACATCGCATCGACAGCGTCTGCATCACATGGTGGACGATTACGTGAGGGCACAAAGTGACACAGAGGGCTTTTCATGTGACGAATCCGATCCACTGGCATACTGGGTCTTAAGATTAGACCACTGGCCAGAACTGGCCCAGTATGCCATGGAGTTGTTGGCCTGCCCTGCTTCCAGTGTCCTATCGGAACGGGCATTCAGCGCAGCAGGAGGATTCGTCACAGACCATCGAACTAGACTCTCCACCGACTCAGTCGACCGTTTGACATTCATTAAGATGAATCAGTCGTGGATATCAAGCTTTGATGCACCTGATGCAGACCTTGTAGACTAGGCTATCGTTGTGATGTGGCAGTTGAGCCTCAGTTTAAGCCTGGACCATGGTGCCACCCTCAAACCCTCCTCTCATTCTCTTTACGTTCACAGAACCTCATTTTGGTTATGACAAAAACGACAATGTTTGCGCACCTGTTCCACAGGTGCACACCTTTACAATTTTTGGGCCTCCTTCAACACCAGCTCTTTGGGGTTAAGGTGGGGAGGCTATGCTAAAACAAAAACTACAATGTTTGCGCACCTGTTCCACAGGTGCACACCTTTACAATTTTTGGGCCTCCTTCAACGCCAGCTCTTTGGGGTTAAGGTGGGGAGGCTATGCTAAAACAAAAACGACAATGTTTGCGCACCTGTTCCACAGGTGCACACCTTTACAATTTTTGGGCCTCCTTCAACACCAGCTCTTTGGGGTTAAGGTGGGGAGGCTATGCTAAACAAAAACTACCATGTTTGCGAACCTGTTCCACAGGTGCACACCTTTACAATTTTTGGGCCTCCTTCAACACCAGCTCTTTGGGGTTAAGGTGGGGAGGCTATGCTAAAACAAAAACGACAATGTTTGCGCACCTGTTCCACAGGTGCACACCTTTACAATTTTTGGGCCTCCTTCAACACCAGCTCTTTGGGGTTAAGGTGGGGAGGCTATGCTAAACAAAAACTACCATGTTTGCGAACCTGTTCCACAGGTGCACACCTTTACAATTTTTGGGCCTCCTTCAACACCAGCTCTTTGGGGTTAAGGTGGGGAGGCTATGCTAAAACAAAAACGACAATGTTTGCGCACCTGTTCCACAGGTGCACACCTTTACAATTTTTGGGCCTCCTTCAACACCAGCTCTTTGGGGTTAAGGTGGGGAGGCTATGCTAAACAAAAACTACCATGTTTGCGAACCTGTTCCACAGGTGCACACCTTTACAATTTTTGGGCCTCCTTCAACACCAGCTCTTTGGGGTTAAGGTGGGGAGGCTATGCTAAACAAAAACTACCATGTTTGCGAACCTGTTCCACAGGTGCACACCTTTACAATTTTTGGGCCTCCTTCAAAGCCAGCTCTTTGGGGTTATGGTGGGGAGGCTCCGCCAACACCAAAACTACCATGTTTGCGCACCTGTTCCACAGGTGCACACCTTCATAATTTTTACGCCTTCTTCAACACCAGCTCTTTGGGCTTACAGTGGTATGGCTCCGCCAACACCCAAACAACAATTTTTGCGCACCTGTCACACAGATGCATATCATTGTAATTTTTTTCCTTACAAAGGCAATTATTGCTTTCATTACCAACACTTTCATAGGGATATGGTGTCAAGGCATCGTCCGCACCACCAAATGCCCAATTTTTAAGCATCCTTTACTTCTATTCAAAGTCAAGAGACAACAGTATTCATCCAAAACATCTCTAATCTTGTTCACTCTGCACTACATTGTGGCCCCTACCCCTAACCCTCAATGTATCCGTGCATATATGTCTGTTTCTTGTGAGATTTCAAGTTAAAGTGCACCAAACACCATTTTACATGAAATAAAGTGCAATTACATACATCTTTGGACTTCTTGAAACATTTGGTAATAAAAGCCCCATTGTGGAAATACACCCGTTAATTATATGCACATTTAAAGAGACAGCACCTTTTTCCAAAAAAAACTCTAATCTTGTTCCCAGTGCACTGCATTATGTCCCCATCATACACATTGGCTGAGCCGTTGATTAGGAGCAAAAGAAAGGTGCGGTTAAGCAAAAAAGTCATTTTTGAAGGTTTGGTATGCTGTAATTCTGGTTCTGGACATGCTACAGAGCTGAAACTTCACAGGTACAACTTTTAGACCCCCCAGACACTAAATCCAAAGAAATCTCTTTTTTTTTTTTTTTTTTTTAATTTTTTCAATAATTGGCTATCTATCAAAAACGACAATTTTTAAGAACTTTTTTTTGTGTGATTAATAGTCCCTGGGGCATGACCCAGAACCCTAGGCACTTTTTAGGGGCATTTATTGGGTTTTAGGGCTTAAAAATGGTGTTTTTTGATTACAGAAGTTCGGGTCCCATTGATTTCAATGGGGTTCTGAAATCCGAACCGAACTTTCGTGAAGTTCGGGTGTTCTGGTCGAACCGAACTTTTCAAAAGTTCGATCATCCCTAATGTTTAGTAGAATAGAACAGGGTTGAAGCTTCGGGCAGGCATGGTAACTTAGGCAGCTCAGATGATGCAATTTGTACCATGGTTGCAGGAATGAAAATCAGTATTTTCCCCCATTAACACAGCCCGTGCTAATGGGGGAACCCCTCCCACAGAGCTATTGTGTTCTCCCAGTAGTATTTTACAAGTCATGTGTCCACAGATAGCAGCCATCTTGGCCATGACCAGTGGCGTCGGCAGGGGGGGGCTGACAGGGGCTATAGCCCCGAGTGTCCCTTTGAAAAGCCCCGAGTCTCCTCTTCAAGTTAGAAAACTGTTAGCCCCGAGCCTCCTCCACCCCCTCACCTGGCTGGCTGACTGCCGCTGTGTACTCCTTCGGTCATTCTTCCTTCCTTCCCACCTGCAAGCCGCGGAGCCGCTGACACACTGGTTGCTAGCCTGCCGCTTAGCATCTAGCAACCAGTGACGTCAGTACAGGAGCGTCAGGTCAGGTCACGTGACAGCAGCAGCAGAGCGCGCGGCGGCCCCGAGAATTCCGCCTCCGCGCCATGAACTCACGCCACCCACCGGCCACCTCCCTCTTCTGGCACTGGTCGTTTCCAGTCAGAGAGGGAGAAGAGAGGACATGTGGTGACCACCAGCCAGGACCAGGTAGGCGGCAGGGCGGGCAGGCGAAAGCTTGCCAGAAGCCGGCGATCGTTGGGGAAGAGAAGAGGATTGTTTTGTGAGGGACCAGGTGATGGCTTAGCGTAGAATTATAGTAGGAGACCCAGTAACATACATGTGCATTAATTTACCACTGCTGGAACTTGGCAGGACTTTCTTTAATGGCTGGTGTATGTGTCACTGGGACAGGAAGATGGGAGAAATCTCTGTAAAGGACGCACGGGGAACAAAGAAAGCTTGCCAAAGGTTCTATGCTTCTTTACTTGAGTAGAAAAAAAATGTTACTAGTAGTACTTAACAGCTGAGCTCATACAGAACTGGGCCTTGTTGAAATATATATATTGAATATTTCAACAAGGCCCAGTTCTGTATGAGCTCAGCTGTTAAGTACTACTAGTAACATTTTTTTTCTACTCAAGTAAAGAAGCATAGAACCTTTGGCAAGCTTTCTTTGCTCCCTGTGCATCCTTTACAGAGATTTCTCCCATCTTCCTGTCCCAGTGACACACACACCAGCCATTAAAGAAAGTCCTGCCAAGTTCCAACCAAAATACTGTCAGCAATACAAACCTAAAATTAAAAGAAAATGTTTGGCTGCTGAAATTCCACAGTGCCGGTTCACACTTGTGCGACGCGGGAAGGCTGCGAATATGCAGCGTGTTCCCACATCGCATCCGCACATCTGGCAGTTCACACTGCCATATGCGATATGCAGGGGGTGTCAATTAAAAGTTAACGACACCCCCAGTTGCGATCGCATATCGCAGTGCGTTCTGGAAGTTCGCACAGAATCGGATCGCACAAGTGTGAACCACTGTGCGATCCGATTCTGAGGCGGCTCAAAAAATGCCTCATGTGCAAGTTTGCTGCGGATGCGCTGTGAATTCAGCCATACAAAGTGTATGGCTAAACTCGCATCCGCACAGGAGATCGCATGTAATGAAGGAGCAGTGCGCTCCAAATTACATGCGCATCCGCAGAAGTGTGGACCGGCACTTAATATTGCCTATATATATATA
Organism: Pelophylax lessonae; assembly: GCF_965119305.1. Classification (NCBI taxonomy): domain Eukaryota; kingdom Metazoa; phylum Chordata; class Amphibia; order Anura; family Ranidae; genus Pelophylax; species Pelophylax lessonae. The sequence continues at coordinate 176,142,270 of NC_138780.1, forward strand.
TATTATTTATATTTTCCATCTCCTGTCTGTACCCTATCTTCTACTTGACTACAAATACCTTCTGGCAGCGCACAGGCCTCTCTTTTCTGCTTTTATACTTGCATGTTAGGTCCCTTTCACACGGTCCGCATTCCGTTGTGGACCGTGCTCTGCTCAGCGGGGATTGATCCGCCGATCCCCGCTGAGCCGGCAGATGACAGCTCCGTCTCGGCACTGTGTGCGGAGAGGGAGGTGTCAGAGCCCCGCTGCTCTCTATGGGGAATCGGATGAGAGCGGACCACCTGTCCGCTCTCATCCGATCCCCAGGACGGATGGAAAATAGGGTTTCCATCCGTCTGGATTTCACGGACAGGATCGGATGCGGGTGGCAGCTGGTGTCAGCGGACATGTCACCGCTGACATCCGCTGCTCCATAGGGCTGAATGGGGCATCCGATCAGATCCATCCATAAAAAACTGACAGCAGTACCCACCAACATTACCCAGCAGCAGTAATCGCCAGCACTACCCACCAGCGGTAATCACCAGCAGTACCCGCCAGCACTACCTGCCAACAGTAACCCCCAGCACTACCCACCAGCAGTACCCGCCAACACTACCTGCCAGCAGTAACCCCCAGCACTACCCACCAGCAGTAACCGCCAGCACTACCCACCAGCTTTACCCATCAGCGGTAACCACCAGCATTACCTGCTAGCATTACCCGCCAGCACTAACGGCCAGCACTACTCACCAGCATTACTCACCAGCAGTACCCGAAAGCTTTACCCACCAGATTTACCCACCAGCAGTAACCACCAGCAGTAACCGCCAGCACTACCTGCCAGCAGTAACCCCCAGCACTACCCACCAGCAGTACCCGCCAGCACTACTTGCCAGCAGTAACCGCCAGCACAACCCACCAGCATTACTCACCAGCAGTACCCGAAAGCATTACCCACCAGCAGTAACCCCCAGCACTACCCACCAGCGGTAATCACCAGCAGTACCCGCCAGCACTCCATGTCTAACCCTCTCTTCTCTTCTCCTCCTCTCTCCGCTTCTCCTCTCTCCTCTTCTCCTCTCCATGTCTGACCATCTCCTCTCTTCTCTTCTCCTCTCCATTTCTGACCCTCTCCTCTCTTCTTCTCTCCATGTCTGACCCTCTCCTCTCTTCTCCTCTCCTCTCCATGTCTGACCCTCTCCTCTCCATGTCTGACCCTCTCCTCTCCATGTCTGGCCCTCTCTTCTCCTCCTCTCTCCTCTTCTCCTCTCCATGTTTGACCCTCTCTACTCTTCTCCTCTCCATGTCTGACCCTCCTCTCTTCTCCTCTCCATGTCTGACCCTCTCCTCTCCTCTCCATGTCTGACCCTTTCCCCTCATGTCTGACCCTCTCCTCTCTTCTCCTCTCCATGTCTAACCCTCTCTTCTCCTCTCCTCTCCATGTCTGACCCTCTCCTCTCTTCTCTTCTCCTCTCCATGTCTGACCCTCTCCTCTCTTCTCCTCTCCATGTCTGACCCTCTCCTCTTCATGTCTGACCCTCTCCTCTTCATGTCTGACCCTCTCCTCTCCATGTCTGACCCTCTCCTCTCTTCTCCATGTCTGACCCTCTCCTCTCCATGTCTGACCCCTTCCCCTCATGTCTGACCCTCTCCTCTCCTCTCTTCTCCTCTCCATGTCTGACCCTCTCCTCTCTTCTCCTCTCCATGTCTGACCCTCTCTTCTCCTCTCTTTTCCTCTCCATGTCTGACCCTCTCTTCTCCTCTCCATGTCTGACCCTCTCTTCTCCTCTCCATGTCTGACCCTCTCTTCTCCTCTCCATGTCTGACCCTCTCATCTCCTCTCCATGTCTGACCCTCTCATCTCCTCTCCATGTCTGACCCTCTCATCTCCTCTCCATGTCTGACCCTCTCATCTCCTCTCCATGTCTGACCCTCTCTTCTCCTCCTCTCTCCTCTTCTCCTCTCCATGTCTGACCCTCTCTTCTCTTCTCCTCTCCATGTCTGACCCTCTCCTCTCCATGTCTGACCCTCTCCTCTCTTCTCCTCTCCTCTCCATGTCTGACCCTCTCCTCCATGTCTGACCCTCTCCTCTCCATGTCTGACCCTCTCCTCTCCTCTCCATGTCTGACCCTCTCCTCTCCTCTCCATGTCTGACCCTTTCCCCTCATGTCTGACCCTCTCCTCTCCTCTCTTCTCCTCTCCATGTCTGACCCTCTCCTCTCTTCTCCTCTCCACGTCTGACCCTCTCTTTTCCTCTCTTCTCCTCTCCATGTCTGACCCTCTCTTCTCCTCTCCATGTCTGACCCTCTCTTCTCCTCTCCATGTCTGACCCTCTCATCTCCTCTCCATGTCTGACCCTCTCCTCTCCATGTCTGATCCTCTCCTCTCTTCTCCTCTCCTCTCCGTGTCTGACCCTCACCTCTCCATGTCTGAGCCTCTCCTCTCTTCTCCTCTCCATGTCTGACCCTCTCCTCCTCTTCTCTCCATGTCTGACCCTCTCCTCTCTTCTCCTCTCCTCCATGTCTGACCCTCTCCTCTCCATGTCTGACCCTCTCCTCTCCATGTCTGACCCTCTCCTCTCCATGTCTGACCCTCTCCTCTCCTTGTCTGACCTTCTCCTCTCCTTGTCTGACCTTCTCCTCTCCTTGTCTGACCTTCTCCTCTCCTTGTCTGACCTTCTCCTCTCCTTGTCTGACCTTCTCCTCCCCATGTCTGATCCTCTCCTCTCTTCTCCTCTCCTCCATGTCTGACCCTCTCCTCTCCATGTCTGACCCTCTCCTCTCCATGTCTGACCCTCTCCCCTCCATGTCTGACCCTCTCCTCTCCATGTCTGACCCTCTCCTCTCCATGTCTGACCCTCTCCTCTCCATGTCTGACCCTCTCCTCTCCATGTCTGACCCTCTCCTCTCCATGTCTGACCCTCTCCTCTCCTTGTCTGACCCTCTCCTCTCCTTGTCTGACCCTCTCCTCTCCTTGTCTGACCCTCTCCTCTCCATGTCTGACCCTCTCCTCTCTTCTCCTCTCCTCCATGTCTGACCCTCTCCTCTCCATGTCTGACCCTCTCCTCTCCTTGTCTGACCCTTTCCTCTCCTCTCCTTGTCTGACCCTTTCCTCTCCTCTCCTTGTCTGACCCTTTCCTCTCCTCTCCTTGTCTGACCCTTTCCTCTCCTCTCCATGTCTGACCCTCTCCTCTCCTCTCCATGTCTGACCATCTCCTCTCCATGTCTGACCCTCTCCTCTCTTCTCCATGTCTGACCCTCTCCTCCATGTCTGACCCTCTCTTCTCTCCTCTCTTCTCCTCTCCATGTTTGACCCTCTCTTCTCCTCTCCATGTCTGATCCTCTCCTCTCCATGTCTGATCCTCTCCTCTCCATGTCTGATCCTCTCCTCTCCATGTCTGATCCTCTCCTCTCCTCTCCTCTCCATGTCTGATCCTCTCCTCTCCATGTCTGAGCCTCTCCTCTCCTCTCCATGTCTGACCCTCTCATCTCCTCTCCATGTCTGACCCTCTCCTCTCCATGTCTGACCCTCTCCTCTCCTTGTCTGACCCTCTCCTCTCCTTGTCTGACCCTTTCCTCTCCTCTCCTTGTCTTACCCTTTCCTCTCCTCTCCATGTCTGACCCTCTCCTCTCCATGTCTGACCATCTCCTCTCCATGTCTGACCCTCTCCTCTCTTCTCCATATCTGACCCTCTCCTCCATGTCTGACCCTCTCCTCTCTTCTCCTCTCCATGTCTGATCCTCTCCTCTCCATGTCTGATCCTCTCCTCTCCATGTCTGATCCTCTCCTCTCCATGTCTGACCCTCTCCTCTACATGTCTGACCCTCTCCTCTACATGTCTGATCCTCTCCTCTCCATGTCTGATCCTCTCCTCTCCATGTCTGACCCTCTCCTCTCCATGTCTGACCCTCTCCTCTCCATGTCTGACCCTCTCCTCTCCATGTCTGACCCTCTCCTCTCCATGTCTGACCCTCTCCTCTCCATGTCTGACCCTCTCCTCTCTTCTAATCTCCATGTCTGACCCTCTCTTCTCCGCTCCATGTGTGACCTCCTCTCCTCTCTTCTCCTCTCCATGTCTGACCCTCTCTTCTCCTCTCCATGTCTGACCCTCTCTTCTCTTCTCCATGTCTGACCCTCTCCTCCCTGTCTGACCCTCTCTTCTCTCCTCTCTTCTCCTCTCCATGTTTGACCCTCTCTTCTCCTCTCCATGTCTGATCCTCTCCTCTCCATGTCTGATCCTCTCCTCTCCATGTCTGACCCTCTCCTCTACATGTTTGATCCTCTCCTCTCCTCTCCTCTCCTCTCCATGTCTGATCCTCTCCTCTCCATGTCTGAGCCTCTCCTCTCCTCTCCATGTCTGACCCTCTCATCTCCTCTCCATGTCTGACCCTCTCCTCTCCATGTCTGACCCTCTCCTCTCCTTGTCTGACCCTCTCCTCTCCTTGTCTGACCCTTTCCTCTCCTCTCCTTGTCTGACCCTTTTCTCTCCTCTCCTTGTCTGACCCTTTTCTCTCCTCTCCTTGTCTGACCCTTTCCTCTCCTCTCCTTGTCTGACCCTTTCCTCTCCTCTCCATGTCTGACCCTCTCCTCTCCTCTCCATGTCTGACCATCTCCTATCCATGTCTGACCCTCTCCTCTCTTCTCCATATCTGACCCTCTCCTCCATGTCTGACCCTCTCCTCTCTTCTCCTCTCCATGTCTGATCCTCTCCTCTCCATGTCTGATCCTCTCCTCTCCATGTCTGACCCTCTCCTCTACATGTCTGACCCTCTCCTCTACATCAAAGAAAATGGCCTCTGCCCCCACCTATAACTGGCCTTCATAGCAAAGAACACATGGAAGGGCAACGCACATGAAACAAACAAAGATAAAATTCCCAGTTCAATTTGCCAACCAGTCTGCTTACCAACCAAATTGGCCTGTCTAACAGTTTGCGTCAATACAGGGGTTTAGTTAGCACACATTTGCAAAACCCCTGTATTGACGCAAACTGTTAGACAGGCCAATTTGGTTGGTAAGCAGACTGGTTGGCAAATTGAACTGGGAATTTTATCTTTGTTTGTTTCATGTGCGTTGCCCTTCCATGTGTTCTTTGCTATGAAGGCCAGTTATAGGTGGGGGCAGAGGCCATTTTCTTTGTTGTATATGTGTACTGGTGAGTGGACATACTGGGTGCCTTTGCTGTAATACTATCAGCTGGGCTTCCATTATGCCCCCAATTACCTTTCAGGAGGGATGGGCCACCTCCAGGCTCACCTGCCCCCTATCTATCCATTAGCTTGCATGTGCTCCCACTGTGGAGACTCTTTAAAATTCATTAGAGTTAGGACTGCAGGTAACAGGGAGCCTTGACGTGGCCCTGCAGCTTTCACATGCGTTTGCAAATGTGTGCTAACTAAACCCCTGTATTGACGCAAACTGTTAGACAGGCCAAGTTGGTTGGTAAGCAGACTGGTTGGCAAATTGAACTGGGAATTTTATCTTTGTTTGTTTCATGTGCGTTGCCCTTCCATGTGTTCTTTGCTATGAAGGCCAGTTATAGGTGGGGGCAGAGGCCATTTTCTTTGTTGTATATGTGTACTGGTGAGTGGACATACTGGGTGCCTTTGCTGTAATACTATCAGCTGGGCTTCCATTATGCCCCCAATTACCTTTCAGGAGGGATGGGCCACCTCCAGGCTCACCTGCCCCCTATCTATCCATTAGCTTGCATGTGCTCCCACTGTGGAGACTCTTTAAAATTCATTAGAGTTAGGACTGAAGGTAACAGGGAGCCTTGACGTGGCCCTGCAGCTTTCACATGCGTTTGCAAATGTGTGCTAACTAAACCCCTGTATTGACGCAAACTGTTAGACAGGCCAATTTGGTTGGTAAGCAGACTGGTTGGCAAATTGAACTGGGAATTTTATCTTTGTTTGTTTCCTCTCCTCTCCATGTCTGATCCTCTCCTCTCCATGTCTGATCCTCTCCTCTCCATGTCTGACCCTCTCCTCTCCATGTCTGACCCTCTCCTCTCCATGTCTGACCCTCTCCTCTCCATGTCTGACCCTCTCCTCTCCATGTCTGACCCTCTCCTCTCCATGTCTGACCCTCTCCTCTCCATGTCTGACCCTCTCCTCTCCATGTCTGACCCTCTCCTCTCCATGTCTGACCCTCTCCTCTCCATGTCTGACCCTCTCCTCTCTTCTAATCTCCATGTCTGACCTCCTCTTCTCCGCTCCATGTCTGACCTCCTCTCCTCTCTTCTCCTCTCCATGTCTGACCCTCTCTTCTCCTCTCCATGTCTGACCCTCTCTTCTCCTCTCCATGTCTGACCCTCTCTTCTCCTCTCCATGTCTGACCCTCTCTTCTACTCTCCATGTCTGACCCTCTCTTCTCTCCTCTCTTCTCCTCTCCTTTCCTCCATGTCTGACCCTCTCTTCTCCTCTCCATGTCTGACCCTCTCTTCTCTCCTCTCTTCTCCTCTCCATGTCTGACCCTCTCTTCTCCTCTCCATGTCTGATCCTCTCCTCTCCATGTCTGATCCTCTCCTCTCCATGTCTGATCCTCTCCTCTCCATGTCTGAGCCTCTCCTCTCCATGTCTGACCCTCTCCTCTCCATGTCTGACCCTCTCATCTCCTCTCCATGTCTGACCCTCTCCTCTCCATGTCTGACCCTCTCCTCTCCTCTCTTCTAATCTCCATGTCTGACCCTCTCTTCTCCGCTCCATGTCTGACCTCCTCTCCTCTCTTCTCCTCTCCATGTCTGACCCTCTCTTCTCCTCTCCATGTCTGACCCTCTCTTCTCCTTTCCATGTCTGACCCTCTCTTCTCCTCTCTTCTCCTCTCCTCTCCTCTCCTCCATGTCTGACCCTCTCTTCTTCTCTCCATGTCTGACCCTCTCTTCTCTCCTCTCTTCTCCTCTCCATGTCTGACCCTCTCCATCCCACCCCATGTCTGACCCCCTGTACTCCTCTCCATACCACCCCTTGACTGACCCTTGACTGAGGGGGGGCATTGGGTGGAGCTTGGGCGGTACTTTTAAATGTGGGAGGAGCTTGGGCGGGACTTCCTTTAAAATGTGGGAGGGGTTGTCAAATTTACCTTCGGGCTAAAGCCCCTGGTCTTTTTCCCACCTAGCAACGCCCCTGGCCATGACGTATCCAAAATCCCTGTTTCCCAATCCTTCCAAATGTTCTCCCAGTAGGTGTGGAGGGGGGGGGGGCACAGCACAGTGAGCCATCCCTGTGGGGAAAACACAATAATTATTGCTAGCGGTTATAGCCCCTGGCAATAATCACATCCTCAAAATCCGATGGAACAACTTGGGTCCAATCAGTCTGCCCAAAGATGGTACAAATCACATCTGATGCACGCTGAACCGTCCAAATTTCATCTATGGCCCACTGTAGTAGTAGGCACTTCTGTCTTGCAGCACTGAGGTCCCTAGTTTGAATCCCAATAAAGACACTCTGCATAGAGCATGCATGTTCTTCTCCCACACTCCGAAGACCTACTTGTAGGTTCATTATCTCCTGTCTAAATTAGCCCTAGTATGTATGTGAGATAGGGAACTTAGATTGTAAGCTCCTATGAATGTGCAATATGTAGATTGTTGGTGCTATATGAATACTTATAATAAATATTGCCATCAGGAATCACGGCAAGGAGATCTTGACATTGGACAATCCGAGGCGTAGAAAAAGCTGGGGTCTGACTAATCCATTTAGACTCTCTATAGCTAAAAGTATATTTTTGGTGGACTGACCCTTTAAAATCAGTTTTCTCAGTAGACATCAGCCTGTCAGCAAGGCTTCTGGGCATTACCGCAGCCTGAAGTCACTCATGATTGGGGCCAACAGCAAAGGGGACCTGGCTCTGTGCAGAGGAGGCTGCGAAGGTGGTGAAGGCGCTCGGAGAATTGCACAACTCTTTCTGGCAGTTATAGAAATGTTTTATTATAAATGACAGGTTGACTTCAGGATTCACACTAATGACGGTCTAATACATATTGGAGAAGAAGATGTAAGACACAGCAAATCCCAGAGTAGGAGACACAGTGAAACGAAAAGACTGATCGCTACATGGAGAGGAAATGAATAGTGAATGCTTTGTCTGTGTTTTAGGCCCCCCTTGCGCGTGCTTAATATTATATATGTAAGATCAGAGGCGTAACTAGAACCTTCAGGGCCCCGGTGCAAGAAACCATGAAGGGCCCCCCGGACCCCTGGCCGGGGGCCCTTCCCTTCAAGCCTGGGGCTCTTCCCACTGATCCTGGGGCCCTTTACTCTTGTTGCGGGTCCCTTTATTACGGTCCCGCAGCGGGACCCTTTCACAAGTTCTGCAGTGGGCCCCCTTCCTGCCATCTTGGGGCCTCCCCATGGTGGTGGAATACCAGGGCCCGGTTGCAAGTGTGACCTTTGCGATCCTGGAAGTTCACCCACTGGTGTCAGTAGTTTTTATTTTTTGGTATTTTAATTGTATTATTTTTTTTTCCAATTTATTTAATTTTTTTACAATGTCACTGACTATGACTCTGTCCATTCAGAAAAGGAAGGAGCTGGTAAATTACATATTTACCGACCCCTTCCTGGTTCTCTATTGTGACATCCTCTGCAGCAGCCAGCAGGAGAGGGGAGGGAGCACAGTGGGGGGGGGGGGGTGACCAAGGGAGCACACAGGGGCCCAGAGACAGCAGAACACAAGTGAACTGGATAGGAGAAGTGGCGGGGGCAGCATACAGAGGAACCAATCTCCTCCATTTTACTCCTGCAGCTACAGGAGGAAAAAGGAGGACAGTGATTTCTCTACATGCTGCCCCCGCCGCCCCTCCTATCCAGGTGTAAAGGGGAGCTGCACAGGCCCCCTGGAGCATGGGGCCCGGTTGCAATTGCAACCCCTGTAGTTACGCCCCTGTGAAAGATCAAAATGAATCCCCTGCCAATCTCAGACCAATTTCTAGGATGGTTTCAGGAAGTTCTGGTCTGTGAACAGTTGTGGAGCCTGCTGTGGTGTGGAACGGCCCTCGGGGACTTGTAGTTAGACCACGACTGGACAACCATAGGTGCCTGAGTCCTCGTACACATGAGTATTGTTCAGTCTTAGCTTGTCATGACCATAATGGGAGTGATGGCTGTAGCAGCGAGTTGGGAAACCAGTCCTGACATTTACAAATAAATTAATTGGTGGGCTTCTTTATTATTTTCTAAGTTTTTGTCCTCATCCTGCACATACTACATTACACTCATCTGTTGGAAAAAAAAAAAAAAAAAAGCCTCCACGCCCACAGGGAGGGAATAGTAAAGGATTGAAAAGATGGGAGCGCACCGCACAAGTTTGTACAATCCCAAAAAAAATGTATTCTGCAACAAAATCCAACGCATTGCAGGAGCACAACACTCCCCTTCATCAGGGCTAAAAACAATGAGAAAGAGGATTGAATTTTAACATTACTCAAATATGTTATAAAAAACTATATATATATATATATACACACACACACTGTATTACCAAAAGTATTGGGACGCCTGCCTTTACACGCACATGAACTTAGATGGCATTCCAGTCTTAGGCTGACCATACTTGTTCACTTTTCTTGTACGATTTTCCTTTAGTTTTACCTTAAACTATGTAGTGCAAGGGCCTGCCTAATTGCATACAATTGAAACTTGTTTCATTTTGACCTCACATTTTATGGTTTTTTGGTAAATCTAAAAGAAAATTGTACAAGAAAATTGAACATGTATGGCCAAACTTAGAGTTCATAATTAAGTTGGCCCACCCTTTGCAGCTATAACAGCTTCAACTCTTCTGGGAAGGCTGTCCACATGGTTTAGGAGTGTCTATGGGAGTGTTTGACCGTTCTTCCAGAAGCGCATTTGTGAGGTCCGGCACTGATGTTGGACGAGAAAGCCTGGCTCACAGTCTGCGCTCTAATTTATCCCAAAGGTGTTCTATTGGGTTGAGGTCGGGACTCTGTGCAGGCCAGTCAAGTTCCTCCACTCCAAACTCACTCATCCATGTCCTTATGGACCTTGCTTTGTGCATAGGGGTAGGAGAAATTATGGTGTGGGGTTGTTTTTCAGGGGTTGGGCTTGGCCCCTTAGTTCCAGTGAAGGGAACTCTTAACGGAGATGTACCGCCAAAGCTCGTTTGGCTGTACATCTCCTATGGATCACAGGAGAGCAGTTTGTTCTGCACTCCTGTGACCCATTTTCAGCATAGATCGGGCTGAAGCCTGCTGTCTGCTGACGTCACAGAAGTTGGTCCAGGCACCACGTCATCATAACCATGGAGTCGGGATCCGCCAGGTGCGTGGACCAACACCCGGCTCAGTCTCTCAGCGAGCCACCGAGAGCCTGAGCCGGCCACTCCCCGCCCCTCCACAGCTCCAGTGAGCGAGGAGGGGGCAGAGAGGAGAGATGCTGACTGATAGTCAGCAGCTCTCTGCTCGGGGTGTTGTCAGAACCGAGCGATCGGCGGTGTTTGATCGCTCGGTTCTCAGTGTAGAGGTGCCAGGGGACAGATGCAGGATCGGACCAATGCTGCATCCCCCTAGGTAAGTATAACTGAGGAACAAAATAGAAAGCCATACTTCTCTTTGAAGGCATCAGCATACCAAGACATTTTGGACAATTTCATGCTCCCAACTTTGTGGGAACAGTTTGGGGATGGCCCCTTCCTGTTCTAACATGACTGCACACCGGTGCACAAAGCAAGGTCCATAAAAGGACACAGACAAACAGCGATTTCTTTAGAATAGCAAAAGGTAAGAATCTGCAACAAATGTTTGTTAAAATCCCTGCAATGTACAGAGATCACCCAAGGGGGAGGATTTTTTTCCCAACAAAAGAAGAGTTACCCTTTAAAGCTGAATTCTGGGCACAAAAACTTCACTTAACCCCTTTATAAATGTCCTGATATTCAAGTGGTTAAAACAAGCTCACTGCTTTCCACATGATGTGTAATTTTCAAGCATAAAAATATTGATTGTTGCAGGAAGATGATTTATCTAAACTGCTGTCTACCATTTATAAATCTCTGTTCCCTGAAAGGTGTGAATGGAAGAAAGAGATTCTGTGAATAGGTGTCTTTTATACACATAACGAGTTGTCGTTAGGAGCATCTTCTTAAAATGACATGAGCGTATACTCTCGCCAGTCTGTGAAAGCCAGAATTGTTGTTGGTTGCTAGAGGATCAAATACTTATTTTACTCACTGAACTGTAACTCAATTTATAATGTATCTTTATGTATTTTGTATCATGTGTTATTTCTGGATTTTTGGTTGATATTCTCGTTCTATCATATAAAATACAGCTATGATAAAAATTATAGACCCTTCATTTCTTTGTATGTGGGCAAACTTACAAAATCTGCAGGGGATCAAATAAGTATTTTCCCCGCTGTATACTGTATAACCAGATGATGTCTCTCACAGTTTTTCACAGTCTCTGTGTTGAATTGTTTAACCACTTAAGCCCCGGAAGATTTTACCCCCTTCCTGACCAGGGCCTATTTTGCGATTCGGCACTGCGTGACTTTAACGGACAATTGCGCGGTCGTGGGACGCTGTACCTAAACGAATTTGAAGTCTTTTTTTTCCACAAACAGAGCTTTCTTTTGGTGGTATTTGATCACCTTTGCGATTTTTTGATCATGCGCTATAAACAAAAAAACAGTGTCAATTTTGCAAAAATAACAATATTTTTCAAATTTTTTTATATGAAATTCCCCCCCCCCAAAAAAATGTAAAAATCTAAATTTTTTAACATTTTCGGCCAATTTGTTTTATGCTACATATGTTTGGTAAAAAAAATCGCAAAAAGCGTATTTTGATTGGTTTGCGCAAAAGTTATCGCGTTTACTAACAAAGGGAAAGATTTTTGTCATTTTTTGTGAGTAATGGCGGCGATCTGCGATTTTCTTTTCAGGACTGCGACATTGCGGCGGACAGATCGGACCCTTGACTGACATTTTTGACACTTTTGGTGTTACCAGTGACATTACTACAGTAATCAGTGCTTTACATATGCGTTGTTACTGTAAAAATGACACTGGCAGGGAAGGAGTTAACTGTATTGGAGAGGGAGGGGTTAAGTGTGTCCTAGGTGCGTGTTTCTAACTGTGATTGGCTGTGGCTACTGGTGTAAGAACAGAGATCAATGGTCCTACATAGTAGAACCGTCTGATCTCCATTCTTACACAGGGAAGAATGACAGGCGGCTTTGTTTACATCAGCCGCCTGCCTTTCTTCCGGTGTAACGAACGATCGCGAGTGTCCGGCGGACATCGGGTCCGCCGGGCACACGCGCGGGGGGGCCGTGACCGCGCGGGAGCGCGCCTCCGGCGGCGCGCTCGCTCCCTAGAGCCTCCCAGGCTAGCGACGTAGCCCTACGTCGCTTTGCCTGTGAGGGGCTGACCGCCGCAGTAAATAGTCGTGCGGCGGTCGGCAAGCGGTTAAATTGAAAACAATAAAAAAAAAAAAATACTGATTGTTACATGTAAACAAAAAGTGCCAGAAAAAGCCCAGAGCTAAAGTAAGTGATGTAAGGGTGCAAGATGGTCACCTGAGAATTGGGCGACCTGTGAAAAGAGCCTGCTGCAGTCTCTGTGCATAAAGTGGTTGCCTTTGAGGCTTGTCAGGGTTTTTCCAGAAAATCCTGGGCTAGACTGCGGTTAAATCCTGGTGCAAGATGAGGTGGTAGGTTTTTAACCCAAAAATTGGAGTGGAAATCTGCAGAGGTGGGCATGAAGCATGGAAGGCGCTTTAGAGCTATTTTCCTGATTCACTCTGAAAAATGTTCAGCTTGGAAAGAAAATAGCCTAGTAACATTGGATTTACCATTCACACAGTATGAACGTACATGCAGATTCATAGAATGAATAGCTCTGCAAACTTTTCCTCTAGTGTAAACCACACTGGGAACCTTCCTCCACAGACTTAGTGTACTACAGAAGTGCAGCGCCATGAAATGCATTGACAGAGTTTTATTATGTGTATTGCGTGACCAATAAATATTAATCTTTGAAGAAACGAAGCTCTGAAATGCCTTCCTTCCCTCATAGCCCACCTCTGCTGATCTCCACTCTAATTTTTGGGGCAAAAACATGTGGAAATTTGGGCCCATTTAGCTAAACTATTTTTGTAAGGCCTGGTGTAGATTTTGGATAAGAAGACCTGACTCGTGATCAGAGTTCCAATTTATCCCTAAGGTGTTGAGTAGGGTTGAGGTCAGGGCTCCATGCAGGCCACTTGAGTTACCTACACAAAACTTGTCCAACCATGTCTTTTTTTTTTTTTTTTAATTATTTTATTAACCTCCCTGGCGGTATGATTCTTTTGGATTTTAGGTGCTGAAAGCGGTACCATTATTTTAGGTGCTGAAAGCATGTAATTCTTGTGAATGAGCAGCCCAAACCAACTGTATACATTTATTATACATATTATATATATATATATATATATATATATATATACATATATATGTATATATATATATATATATATATATATATAATATGTGTGTGTGTGTGTGTATATATATATGTATATATATGTATATATATATATATATATATATATATATATACATATATTTACATAAAAAGTACAGTAAAACTGCAGGAAAGGGCACTGGGGGGCAATGTAATTTTATTTTATTTTGAACGATATCAGTGTGTTTGGTGCATTTTACATTCGAATTTGCCGCCGGTTCCACCCCCCGGCGGACGTCACGTCGCCGGAGACGGAAGCCGGGGCTCGCAGATGATCGGGAGAGAGCTCCGCCGCCGCACACCGCTCGCAGTCTTCGCTGGATCCCGGAGAAAAGGTAAGTAAAACCTCCTCCAGCATTCAGCGATCTTCTTAGCGCTACCCCGAGTGTGACTCGGGGTTACCGCTTTTGGCACTAAAATCTTACCCCGAGTCACACTCGGGAATACCGCTAGGAAGGTTAATGAACAAATCCAGTAATTTAGAACACATTGCAAAACAGTTCACTAATGTACACAGATATAGTGAAAAGTTCAATTCAGTACATTTGATATGATTTTAAAAGAATAAATCATTGCACAATAAATTGGTGGAGTCTTATATCTGTAAGAAGATGCATTTGTGTTTCCTGACCCTGTGTCAATAGGAAAACACTAGCATAAAGAAAGGGATGTATTCCAGAGATAAGACTATAATCCTTCCACTTTATAAAACTCTGGTCCGACCGCATCTGGAGTATTCTGTCCAGTTCTGGTCGCCAGTCCTCAGGAGGGATGTGTTGGAGCTGGAGATAGTCCAGAGAAGGGCAACTAAACTAATTAGGGGGTTGGAGGACCTTAACTATGAAGAGCGTCTGCAATCGCTCGACTTATTCTCCCTGGAGAAGAGATGCCTGAGGGGGGACATGATAGCAATTTATAAGTATCTCAATGGGGATCTCAGCTTAGAAAAAAAGCTGTTCAGTCGAAGGGATTGCATGAGGACAAAAGGACATACAATGCGATTAGAGGAGAAGCGTTTTAACCTCAGGCAACGTGGGGGGTTCTTTACTGTTAGGGCTACAAGATTGTGGAATTCTCTACCACAAGAGGTGGTTTCTGCGGGATGTATGGTGGCTTTCAAAAGACTCTTAGACGTACATCTCAAGGATCAGAACATTCAGGGCTATGTGAGATGATTACAGCCACACACATCTACACAGGTTGAACTGGATGGACTATTGTCTTTATTCAACCTCACCTACTATGTTACTATGTAACTATGTAGAGGAGGAGAAAAGTTTGAGGGTTTTTTTCTTTATTAGTGTGTAGAGAGGATTTAGGGTGGAGGACGGGAGGAGTAGGGCTAAAATTTATGAAGCGCATGGGTGGGCAATGGGGTAAGAAGATGAAAGAGGCAGGAGATGAGGAGAGGAAGAGAGGTGAGAGAAGAGAAGGAAAGTTGGAGGTGCAGGGCCGGCCATACCATGAGTCCCACTGGGTCCATCGGACCCAGGCAGCACTTGGAGAGGGGCAGCAAATTGGCTCCCAAGATTTTTTTCCCAGAAGTTTTGTGTGTCATCAGTTTGCGGCGCGTTACGGGCGGCATTTCCCCATCTAATGCTGCCCCCCCCCCCCCCATAGTGCAAACAGATGAGTATGAGGAGGCGGAGTGTCTCCTCCAGGGAACGTCCCTCGCGCAATCATGGTCGTCAGACATCAGCGCACTCCATCTCACGCAGGGCAGGCTGGATCTTCTAGGACGGAGACAGAAACAGTAGTGACAGGAGGACTGAGGACAGACAGTGGGTGTTTGGTGGACCAGTCCAGTGGTGACTTATAGAAGAAGAAAACAGTATATATCATATTTTCTAAATTTTATATTTATATAAAATAATGGATGTGGGGGGTCTTTTGGTGGGGTTATTTTTTTTGGGGGGGGGGGGAGCATTTTGTTCTTAGACCCAGGCAGCACAATGTCTTAGGCCAGCCCTGTTGAGGTGAATGATGTGTGAAAGGGAGAGAAAGAAAGGACCAGGGAAACTAGGGAAAGAGAAAAACAGGTATGCCTTGGGTGGGCACCGGAGAGAGGAGATGGAAAGGTTGGAGGGGCAAAAGGTGTTAAAGCAAAAAGACGACAGGACCGGGAATCTAGGGGAAGAGGGAAACAGGGATGCCTTGGGTGGGCACCAGAGAGAGGAGAAGAAAAGGTTGGAGGGGCATAAGGTGTGAAAGTAAAAAGATGACGGGACGGAAGAAACTAGGGGAAGAGGGAAACAGGTATGCCTTGGATGGGAACCAGAGAAAAAGAAGGAAAGGTTGGAGGGGCATAAGGTGTGAAAGGAAAAGAACAATGGGACAGGGGAATCTAGGGGAAGAAGCAAGCAGGTATGCCTTGGGTGGCTGCCAGAGTGAAAGAAAGTGGATCTTGCATGTTCATGAAGGAGGGCTTTGCCCTCATCCAAGAAGTTAATCTAGTAAAGCTACAAACATCAGTATGGGTCTTGCATTTTTTAAGAGGAAGGAATGATGTCCTTCATGTGCCTAATATCATCCTCTGTGTGTAACCACATGGATATCGAGAGAGGAGAGAGATTTCTCCAACTCATGGGGATACAGGATTGGGCTGCAATCAAGAGTAAGGATGAACTTGGGCTCAGAGAAACCTGGAAGTGAGCTGTGAGTGCCAGGACATTGAGCAGAGAGTGGGGTATTCCTCACCCCACAGTCACATACACAAAGATGCGAGGATGCTCATAAAATAGTTGGCATGAGCTGAATGACCTTACATGGCCTCATTAGGACAAAGTCGTTGACTTTGTGGCCATATTAGGTCAATGATGTCATGGGAATCCTCGCCCTTTTGTGTATGTGCAACTGTGGGGTGGATATTTTCCTGCCTGACACTCACTGATCCAGGAATGACAGCTGCCTTTATTCAACCAGAACTCAAGTTCGGACCGAATCTAGATTTGGACTGTCAACTGTCATCACATGCCTGCAAGGCTCCGAAACGTTGCTGTTTTCTGTAATGATTAGAGATGATCGAACGGTTCGGGTCGACCATCGGTTCGACCCGAACATTGACTGTTCGAGGTTCGGCCGAATTCCGAACTTTTTGCTGAAAAAGTTCGGAATTCGGCAACCAGAACCGACCAAAATGCAATGGGACAGGAAATGGGCTTTAAAAGCCCCTGATTGGACCAGAACCATCAGTAAAAGCCAATTGAGGGAGCAGGAGAATGCTAGGAATGTGATTGGAGTGACTAGGGGGTCCAGAGGCCAATCATTAGTGAATACGCCCCCCAGTATATAAGATAGCCCCGCCAAATTCCTAGCATTGTAATACAGGGACGTGGAAGAGAGTGGAAGCAGTTCTGTTACTTCTGCTTCAAAGTGTCATTTAGCAATTATTAGTGTGAGGAAAGGGATATCTAGTGTAGTTAGGGTACTATTTTCCACTATAGTTAGATTTAATAATCTAGTTTATGTAGGGAAAGTGTTAAGTGTAAGGGGACAGTAGAGTAGTGTAGGGTTAACTGTCTCTGACTGCTATGGCAGGGTGACAAAACCCTTCCATTTCAGGGTGACCGCTATAGAGAAAAGATTGTTTCTCTTAGAACACTTATAGAACAGGGATATGACTTTGCCCCTGTCATCCTGCTTTTTGCCGCAGGCGTTTATAGGGCTTTTTTGAGGACATGTTTGGAGTCAGGCATGACATCTGAACTTCTGTGTAGGGGTCTATATATACACACACACACATGTATGTATATATACACATACACATATATAGGTGTGAAAGTAGCAGAACCCTATGCTTGCGCTAATGAAATAATTAACACCCATATGGCTTCTCTGCTATAACACCTATATGTGTGTATGTGTATAAATACATATAAGTGTGTGTGTATATATACCCCTATACAGAATTTCAGATGATTTGCCTGCCTCCAAAGACCCCAAAAAAATGCCCCAAAAAAATGCCCAAGAAAAACGCCTGCTGCAAAAACACACCTGGGCGTTTTTGTAGCTGGCGTTTTTTTGGGCATTTTTTGGGCGTCTTTGGAGGCAGGCATAACATCTGAAATTCTGTATAGGGGTATATATACACACACACTTATATGTATTTATACACATACACACATATAGGTGTTATAGCAGAGAAGCCATATGGGTGTTAATTATTTCATTAGCGCAAGCATAGTGTTCTGCTACTTTCACACCTATATATGTGTATATATACATACATGTGTGTGTGTATATATACGTGTGTATATATACCCCTACACAGAAGTTCTGATGTTATGCCTGCCTCCACTTTTGAAAAGTTCGATCATCCCTAGTAATGATGTGATTGCTTAATATAGATTTGGAGGTGACATAGGACAAAGGATAGATTTCTTCTAGGTTTTAGTAGCGATGGCAGATTGGTGCAGCAGGAAAAAGGTTGGGTCATCCGGGGTAGTGAAATCATTAGATTTTTGGGAAATTTTTCTGCCCTTTATCCAAAAGGGTTTGACTTTTCGGCAGGGCTGGAATACATGGAGGGGCCATCCCTTATCAGAGTTGCATCACCACCATGGTTCAATTACTTCTAAAGAATATTTGTGGATAACTGTCAGAGTTTTTTTTACCATTGTAAGAGTATTTTATAGTATAGTCTGATACGGATTGACGGTCGTCAAACCATGTTTGTATGGAGTTGGCTGTGTGCACAGGGGCACAGTCATGGCTGGAAGAGATAAGGGAAGTTCTCCAAACTATTACCACTGGATCCAAAGAACATACAGTGCCTTGAAAAAGTATTCATACCCCTTGAAATTTTCCACATTTTGCTATGTTACAACAAAAAATGTAAATGTATTTTGTTGGGTTTTTATGTGATAGACCAACACAAAGTGGCACATAATTTTGAAGTAGAAGGAAAATAAAAAAGGGTTTTCAACATTTTTTTTTACAAATAAACATGTGAAAAGTGTGGCGTGCATTTGTATTCACCCCCTGAGTCAATACTTTGTAGAACCACCTTTCACTGCAATTACAGCTGCAAGTCTTTTTGGAGAGGTCTATACCAGCTTTACACATCTAGAGAAGGGGACATTTTTGCCCATTCTTCTTTGCACAATAGCTCAAGCTCTGTCAGATTGGATGGAGAGCGTCTGTGAACAGCAATTTTCAAGTCTTGCCATATATTGTGAATTGGATTTAGGTCTGGACTTTGACTGGGCCATTCTAACACATGAATATGCTTTTATCTAAACCATTACATTGTATCGCTGGCTGTATGTTTAGGGTCTTTGTCCTACTGGAAGGTGAACCTCCCCCCAGTCTCAAGTCTTTTGCAGACAGGTTTTCTTCTAAGATTTCCCTGTATTTGGCTCCATCCATCTTCCCATCAACTCTGAAAAGCTTTCCCATCCCTGCTGAAGAAAAGCATCCCCACAACAGGATGTTGCCACCACCATGTTTCACGGTGGGGATGGTGTGTTCAGGGTGATGTGTTCGTTTTCCGCCACACATAGCGTTTTGCTTTTAAGCCAAAAAGATTCATTTTAGTGTCATCTGTCCAGCGCACCTATTTCCACATGTTTGCTGTGTCTCCACATGGCTTCTCACAAACTGCAAATGGGACTTCTTATGGCTTTCTTTCAACAATGGCTTTCTTCTTGCCACTCTTCCATAAAGACCAGATTTGTGGAGTACATGACCAATAGTTGTCCTGTAGACAAATTCTCCCACCAGAGCTGTGAATCTCTGCAGCTCCCCCAGATTTACCATGGGCCTCTTGGCTGCTTCTCTCATTAATGCTCTCCTTGCCCGGCCTTTCAGTTTAGGTGGACGGTCATGTCTTTGCAGTTGTGCCATACTCTTTCCATTTTCGGATGATGGATTGAACAGCGCTCCATGAGATGTTCAAAGCTTGGGATATTTTTTTATAACCTAATCCTGCTTTAAACTTTATCCCTGATCTCTCTGGTGTGTTCCTTGGCCTTCATGATGCTGTTTGTTCACTAAGGTTCTCTAACAAACCTCTGAGGGCTTCACAGAACAGCTGTATTTATAGTGAGATTAAATTACACACAGGTAGACTCTATTTACTAATTAGGTGACTTTGGAAGGCAATTGATTCCACTAGATTTTACATAGGGGCATCAGAGTTAAGCCCCACTTACACATATGGATCATTCATTTCATCAGTTCAGTCACATTTTTTTGTCATCAGTTTTTTAAGTCAACATCAGTTTCATATCTGTTGTCATCGTTTTTCATCCATTGTCATCCGTTTTCATCCGTTTTTCGTCAGATCAGGTTTCTTAACGGATGAAAAATAGGGCTTTCATCCGTTAAAAAAAAAAAAACGGATGTTGACGGAAGCGGATGAAAACGGATGTAAATTAATGATCATCCATTTACATCTGTTTTTTACATAGGAATGCATTGATGTCCGTTTTTCATCGTTCAATGGATGGATGAAAATTGTACGAACGGTCCGTATGTGTGAAAGGGGCCTAAGGGGGGTGAATACAAATGCACGCCACGCTTTTCACATATTTATTTGTAAAATATTTGGAAAACCATTTATCATTTTCCTTCCACTTCACAATTATGTGCCACTTTGTGTTGGTCTATCACATAAAATCGCAATAAAATACATTTACATTTTTGCTTGTAACATGACAAAATGTGGAACATTTTGCGGGGTATGAATACTTTTTCAAGGCACTGTATTTGTCTAAAATGTTTTTTAGCATCACCAGTACCCTTTGCTGGAGACACCGAAACTCTACACTTTTTATTGCTTTTTTACACTTTCTAGTCCGTTCTATTGCTGTGCCCACTTTCTATTGGTAATTTAGTAGGTATATTGGTCAAGTTTCTAAAAACTTTTGAAAATCGAGTGTTTTTCTTCTTATAGATTTCTTTAAACCAAGACACAGATCGTGAATCGCAGATGCGCTTTTCTTTATGTCAGCCTTTTTTTATCAAACATCCTTTTATTGTCGTTTTATTAAGCCTCCACCGTCGTACTTTTCGATCTTTATCTTTTTTCCTTTTTTTACTCGGCAATGCAAAGCTGCTTCTCTTTATTACAAATTAATTGCTGTACAAGATGTGGCGTATCGTGAGCAAGTCTCTTAAGCAGGGCAAAGGCTTTTTCATGCAAAGAAAACCTAATTTAAGCTGTTTCATCTCCACCCACACACTGGAAAAGCCTTCATTTTCAAATATTCATGAGCAAAACTCTGTGCAGCTGGTGAGAAATCTGTCAGCCCTTTTAAGGTTTGCCCCGTGCACTCGATATTGTTTGTTAAAGGAAAATTCTGGAGTTAACCCTGTTTTCCCAAAATTCCAAAAGTCGCTTGTTTGGAAGATGCTTTATATTTCTTTTTTTTCCTTATGGTGTATCATAGCCTCAGAAATTCCTCTGCCTCCCTTTTGTTGTAGCTATTTCTTTAAAGCTGATCATACATATTACAATCTGATTGTACAATCTCCTTAAAGTGACTCTGTTGGCAAAAAAATAAATAAAATATAAAAAGCTTCTTGGTAAAGGAAGAGTTATTGAATGTCCCAATTACACTACCCAGACGTTAAACCTTTGTTCTCTTTTTGAGCTACATACTGTATATATGCCAGCATCCCTCACTTCTCTCTGTGGTTCCATCCATCAGCCAATGTACCCCATACTCATTCACATGGGGGGCGGGATCTGGGGGCCCCCTTCATGTGGGGATGAGGCCCTTGTCCTCATCGACATGGCGGCAAGTTGCATTGGGGTGGGGGGACCGACCGCAAACCAAAGTGTAAAAAAAATAAAAAACAGTGTGGGTTCCCCCTCAATATCTATACCAGACCCTTATCCGAGCATGCAGAGCCCCCTGCACCAGAACACCCCCCCCTTGAGGGCATGGCCTGGTATAGTTCAGGGGGGTGCTCACTCGTCCCCGTCCCCCCTTTCCTGGCCTGCTGGGCTGCATGCTCGGATAAGGGTCTGGTATAGATTTTGAGGAGGAACCCACACTATTTTTTTTGTTTTTACATTTTGGTGTGCGGTTCCCCTTAAAATCTATACCAGACCCGAAGGGCCTGGTATAGACTGGGTGGAGGGACCCCACAATGTATTTTCCATGATTTATTTTTCTGAGAAAACACTTTGAAAAACACCTCTCTAGCATTTCTGTCCACTGCCATCTTAAGTAAGGACAGATGAATTTACTTCCTGGAATCTGGAGGCCATCTGTCATTAACTCAGGCATAAGTGTGTCCTTAGCTGAGAAATCCCCTCCTGAAGACTCATGGGATGTATGACATCATTTGCCTAGGCATGAAAACCAGGAATGGCCATATACAAACAAGGAGACTGCGCTCAGTGCCCGCAACAGTCACTGTAATGAGAGCCAGTTGGCATAAAGAAAGTCTTGAAAAATTAAAACTCAGTTTATTTGAAATAGATAAACGTAGTTGTAGATAAATGAACAATACCACGTTGAGGAACCCTGAGCATCAGGAAGAAGGTCACCCGAAAATGCAGATGAGCTTGGAAGGGGGCGCCAATTAAAGCCCTGATGGAAGGAGTATGCCCGCTCGATCAGCCTAACAGAGCGCTGCGCGCTCAGATGACGTCACACACAGGCGGTGGGCAGAAACAGGAAGTCCTAGCGGGGACACTGCCATGAATTTTAAAGTTTCCAAAAACAAATGCGGTGCAAATGAAGGTTGTAAATGCTTACATTTCTTGCTGCTCATGGCACTGAACACCACTGAGTTTCAGGGAAATGGTTCCTGAAGTATCAAAAAAGTGTTAATGTCATTGGTTCCACACGGTTCTCATTGGTTCATCCCTTTGACCTGCACTTCATTAATGTCTCCTGTGAGAGATCAGCAGAAGGAACCAGTTAGAGCTTCAGAGCTCTAAAGAGACCACCAGCGGACTTTCCTAAGATGATTAAAGTTGATCTTCCATGAAAAATGGCAGGTCCGCATCCCTGCCAGCCTCCCGCTATTCAAACAAAATTAGCAGTTAAAAACAACTTGAAAGATAAGAATGTCAACCTGACCGTATCTACTCTACTATGTGTGAAATGTTTTTTACGTGTATATATATGAGCCAAGGTATGCCCAACTGGCTTTGTTTTGTAATGCTATACCATTGAAACTCAAAAAAAATAAAGAATAAAAATACTCACCACTGCCCTAGTCGCCAGCAGGCATGACTGACATCATCATGCCTTATCGCTACCTTCTGGGATAGCTGGGCACTTGAAATCTCGCACAAAGGCTTCCCAAACCAATGCAGGGATTTTGAGTATCCCGGAGGAAGCAATGAAGGGTGGTTGCATCTCCCACAGCTCCTGGAAGCCCGAGACAGAGATGAGTTGCTTGTTTTTAATTTTATTTCTTCTAAAATCTTTACTGTTAAGGTTTTTTCCACAGCGTATTGTTTGGACCATGGGAGGCTGGTGGGAAAGCAGACATTCCCTTTGCCTTGAAGGTCTCCTTTAAACATGAGATCACCACTTATCCAGAAAAAAAAACCTACCAATAGAAGCACCTGTGGTTTTCTATGCATATTTTTAAGGCAAGGATTACACTGGTTTCAAATCAGTGCTCTGAGTGTTTTTGCATGTTTCCTATGGTTTGATCAAATTTTTCAAACCAAAGCTGGAACATTCAGGTTTACAAAGCCCATGATTTGATTATAGTTCTTTTATTATTAACCCTGAGCAGGTACGTTTTCTACAACTGGAATTCAAACCCAGGTGCGTTTGATCTACACCAAGTTAGGCCACCTCATCTGAACTGGTAAAGGGGAATTAGACCCAGGTGAGTATGATCTACGCCAAGCTAGGCCAGCTCATCTGAACTGGTAAACGACAATTCGACCCAGCCAAGTTTGATCTACACCAAGCTGGGCCAGCTCATCTGAACTAGTAGAGGACAATTAGACCCAGCCAAGTTTAAACTACACCAAGCTAGGCCAGCTCATCCGAACTGGTAAAAGAGAATTTGACCCAGTCCAGTTTGATCTACACCAAGCTAGGCCAGCTCATCTGAGCTGGTAAAGGGGAATTCTATACAGTTGATTTGGATGTACACAAAGCTAGGGCAGCTCATCTGAATTGGTAGAGGGGAATTGGATCCAGTTTAGTTTGATCTACACCAGGCTAGGCCAGCTCATCTGATCTGGTAAAGGGAAATTCAACCTGGTTTTGTTTGATCTCCTATCAAATCTTTCAAACCAATGCTGGAACATTCAGGTTTTCAAAGCCCATGATTTGATTATAGTTTAATTTATTATTAACCGTGAGTGGATAAGTTTTTTACAACTGGAATTCAGATGAGTTTGATCTACACCAAGTTAGGCCAGCTCATCTGAACTGGTAAAGGGGAATTCGACCCAGGTGAGTATGATCTACGCCAAGCTAGGCCAGCTCATCTGAACTAGTAAACGACAATTCGACCGAGCCAAGTTTGATCTACACCAAGCTGGGCCAGCTCATCTGAACTGGTAAACGACAATTCGACCCAGCCAAGTTTGATCTACACCAAGCTAGGCCAGCTCATCCAAACTGGTAAAAGAGAATTTGACCCAGTCCAGTTTGACCTACACCAAGCTAGGCCAGCTCATCTGAACTGGTAAAGGGGAATTCTATACAGTTGAGTTTGATGTACACAAAGCTAGGGCAGCTCATCTGAATTGGTAGAGGGGAATTGGATCCAGTTTAGTTTGATCTACACCAAGCTAGGCCAGCTAATCCAAACTGGTAAAAGAGAATTTGACCCAGTCCAGTTTGCTCTACACCAAGCTAGGCCAGCTAATCCAAACTGGTAAAAGAGAATTTGACCCAGTCCAGTTTGCTCTACACCAAGCTAGGCCAGTTCATCTGAACTGGTAAAGGGAAATTCGACCTGGTTTTGTTTGATCTCCTATAGTTTGATCAAATCTTTCAAACCGATGCTGGAACATTCAGGTTTTCAAAGCCCATGATTTGATTATAGTTCTTTTATTACTAACAGTAATTCAGTTGAGTTTGATGTACACAAAGCTAGGCCAGCTCATCTGAACTGGTAGAGGGGAATTGGATCCAGTTTAGTTTGATCTACACCAAGCTAGGCCAGCTCATCTGAACTGTTAAAGGGATCCTTTGGTGATAAAGATGGCTACAATTCCTACAATGTGTGTAGATGTTCTGGAGTGAAAACGCAAAGCAAACAGCCATTACATAGATTAACTCCCCGCCAGAGGATTAGCACTTCTATCTATTCATTACTGAGATTTACACAGCCCAGTCAGTCTAGAGACCTGACTTTTCTCTACTGAAGTTTATTTCAAGCAGAGGCAAGGACAGCTATGTCTTGTCCCTGCCCCAGTCTGTGATTTTGCAGTGAAGTAGCAAAAGCAGACTGATGAGCTCATCCACCTGTCACTTTGCCCTTTCCTCCTATCAGCATTCTCCCTGCACTGCAGGACACCTCCTTGTGCTGCTCCTCCCTCTCCCAGTCTGACTTTTGCTGTATATGGTATTACAAGAGGCTGGGAAAGGATTGCAAGAGGCTGATATTAAGTATAATTCAAGTAGACAGACCCTGCATTGGGCTTGATGACATCAGGACCTTAGATCGCTGGAGTGCGTGTGTGGGGGGGGGGGGAGAGATGCTGTGGGGACCGGTCTAGCAGCCCAGAAAAGCAGAAGATCAGGTAAGTAGTCTTCTTTTCCACGCCCCCTAGACCTAAATGAGCAGTTAACCCTTGCAGTGCTGGTGCAACCTTGCTGCAGGCAGGAATTTTTGGGTTTTCCTGAGTTGGGCTTTAATGAACACACAGATTAGTGTTTTTTTTTTCATGGAGTTCAGCATGGGTTGTCTACTGGTATTTGTACACAGGCATTTTTCAGCCGCTGTTACTAAAATTGGACATCCAAGATAATTGCATTGTTTTTCCTTGGTTCAGCTGAATCTCTCAACAGTTTAAAGGGCAATTGCTTCCAAAATGCTGCATTTTAAGCTGAAATGCACAAACAATTTTATTTTAAGGTTTGTAAAGTAAATCGCCCACTTCTGTATGTTTAAGGTTATTCTTTAAAACCTTTTTGAAAAGCCTCTGATTGCAGCAGCCCTTTCTGACTTCCAAATCATGAAACGTTTTCCAGGGTGCTCATTTCAGCTGCAGACAGTAAAGCTGGAGAATTGTTTCAGAACAAGTATCTGAATCAGAGCTGGATAATGTCCTCTTCCATTGCAGGTTTCTGCTTTTAAATTGAACATAGGTTGCCTTTAAAGTTAAATGGTAACTCCACTTTCGTAAGAAATAAAATAGCAAAAAAAAATAATAATAATATAGCATTTACAATTGAGACTCCAGTCATATTGTGATTAAATGGTATTAAAAATTACCTTTCCTATTCAATCTGCAGCGCTGTAGTTTTCTGTAAAATGCAATACAATATGGCAACCTGGAGGTGTACAGAATGCCCCCCAGAAACATAATATCCTGCTTGTGTGATTGGCTCACTGATTTTCCCAGAAGTCTACACTAAGATATAAGTCAGATTTCAGGCATCCCCTGCAACAAAAATGTTATTCATTTTTAGTGAGATACTCCCGAAAGGAAATCACATATAAATGGATGCAGACCCTGCAATTTTCCTCATTAGAGCCCTGCAAGTGCAGCAGCTGATTGATAATTATGAAACCACTCCCATTAGACCCACTTAGCACAGGGGCACAGAGAAACAAACCGTGATTTCTTCCGAATGATCATAAGGTCCATAAAGACATGGATGAGCGAGTTTGGGGTGGAGGAACTTGACTGACCTCAACCAGATAGAACACCTTTGGGATGAATTAGAATGTGAGCCAGGCATTCTCGTCAGTGCCTGACCCCCACAAATGCGCTTCTAGAAGAATGGTCAAACATTCCCATAGACAGTGGTCCTCAACCCTGGTCCTCAGGGCCCACTAACAGGCCAGGTTTGCAAGATAACTGGAATCCATCCCAGGTGATATAATTTGCTGCTCAGTGATTGCAGTACTCTAGTCTGCATCTCCCCAAGGTAATACTTGAAATCTGGCCTGTTAGTGGGCCCTGAGGACCGGAGTTGAGGACCACTGCCCATAGACACACTCCTAAACCTTGTGGACAGCCTTCCCAGAAGAGTTGAAGCTGTTATAGCTGCAAAGGGTGGGCCAACTCAATATTGAACCCTGGGGTGGCATTAAAGTTGATGTGCATGTAAAGACGGGTGTCCCAATACTTTTGACAATATAGTGTATATCATTATGCATCGGCAGGTTAATGCGCTTTTTGGTTCACTTATACTGCATGAATTTGCATGCAGACCACCCATGTGGCGCTGAGCCTCCAAGGCCAGAGTTCAGCATTAAGATTTCAGCCGTCAGCAATAATGTCTAGGGTCACGTCTTACAAGAACCTTTATTTTACAGTGAAATCAATAGATTGGTAACTGAAAAGCTATATACAAACAAAGTAGAATTCCAAAACTTTGAAACCTACTAGATTACAATATGACAAACAAGTAGACAATTTATAGGTTGAATTTACGGGGGAAAAAAATAAAAAAAATCAATGCATGATATCTTTTTTAATGGGAATTAAAACACTGCGCGAAGCCTTGAAGGATTCCTACGATCAGATGGCGTCTTTTTCGGCAAGACATGGCAGAGATCACAAGAATTGGACTCTATGGCTCGTGAGTCAGCTAGCTCTAAACTCCACAACCCGGAACTGGGATGACATAAGGACAACAGACTCGGCCAAAAAGACCTTGGACGGATTCTTGGAAACCCGGAGGATGCAGTTCCGTAGAGTCCCAACTGCTGCTTACAAGCACTAACTACTCCACTGATATTAAATGACTGATTCTCTTGTCTACTTCTGCCTGGAACAAGCTTATTATTTTTCCTCACATTAAGGAGAACTTAAAAAAAAATTGACATTATTTAAAGCCTTTAATTAGCCGAATTTCCTCCCGCTCTACATCCGCTGTAATCTTCTTCATGAGGAGAATGTGTTGCACCTGCAATAAAGGAAAGGAATATTATTAGTGGATCTATATATATCCCGGTGTTATTTCAAGGAAGCAATTTAAAGCACATGACTTTTTTTATATTTTTTTTTATTAGAGTGTCACACTAGTGTTCTGTTCTTTCTTACTTTCTTCTATGACGTCACATTATCAGTGCCAAACCAGCAAAAGTTTTTGTTACTGCTTCCTTGCTTGGGAGCAGAGTTCGGCAGGAAATTCGAAATTTCCAGTAGCTGAAGGCAGAATAGCTACTGCGACCTGGCCCTTAAAGTGAACATGTATTTTGCAGTACATACACTATATTACCAAAAGTATTGGGACGCCTGCCTTTACACGCACATGAACTTTAATGGCATCCCAGTCTTAGTCCGTAGGGTTCAATATTGAGTTGGGACGCCTGTCTGCACGCACATGAACTTTAATGGCATCCCAGTCTTAGTCCGTAGGGTTCAATATTGAGTTGGCCCACCCTTTGCAGCTATAACAGCTTCAACTCTTCTAGGAAGACTATCCACAAGGTTTAAGAGTGTGTCTATGGGAATGTTTGACCTTTCTTCCAAAAGCGCATTTGTGAGGTCAGACACTGATATGGACGAGAAGGCCTGGCTGGTAGTCTCCGCTCTAATTCATCGGAAAGGTGTTCTATCGAGTTTAGGTCAGGACTTTGCAGGCCAGTCAAGTTCCTCCACCCCAAACTCGCTCATCCATGTCTTTATGGACCTTGCTTTATGCACTGGTGTGCAGTCATGTTGGAACAGGAAGGGGGTCATCCCCAAACTGTTCCCACAAAGTTGGGAGCATGAAATTGCCCAAAATGTTTTGGTATGCTGATGCCTTAGGAGTTCCCTTCACTGGAACTAAGGGGCCAAGCCCAATCTCTGAAAAACAACCCCACACCATAATCCCCCCTCCACCAAATGATTTGAACCAGTGCATAAAGCAAGGTCCATTAAGACATGGATGAGCGAGTTTGGGGTGGAGAAACTTGACTGGCCTGCTGGCCTGCAGAGAATCCTGACCTCAACCTGACAGAACACCTTTGGGATGAATTGGAGTGGAGACTGTGAGCCAGGTCTTTTCTTCCACATCAGTGCCTGACTTTGCAAATGCGCTTCTGGAAGAATGGTAAAACATTCCCATAGACACACTCCTAAACCTTGTGGACAGCCTTCCCAGAAGAGTTGAAGCTGTTATAGCTGCAAAGGGTGGGCCAACTCAATATTAAACCCTGTGTACTAGGACTGGGATGACATCAAAGTTCATGTGCGTATAAAGGCAGGCGTCCCAATACTTCTGGTAATATAGTGTATCTCCCCATGATGACTGATCTGCCACATGGCCATTTCAAAAATACCCAGTACTTGTAGGTACAACAAAAAGAACACGCCCTACTGCAAATTACCTGGGAGAAGGGAAACCGATGTTCTGGCCCAGATGACTTTGAATTGTAGCAATAATCATCTGAAACTATGAAGCCAGCTACTCGTGAACCCCTTTTTTGCAGGCGTCTCCTGGCCCTTTAAAGGATTTTAGATTCTGGGAGGTGGGGTTCATTATCAGGCAACTCGATTGAATGTCGCGGTGGTCACATGATCAGAAAGCTCCAGATCGCAAGGAGTGATCGCGAGCATTCCGTTAGCCACAGGTAACGGTGTCAGGAGCGCACAGGGTGTTTGTGGTCTCGGCACAGCTGTGTCTGCTAATTGATACCCAAATATGTGGCCTCTTGGCGCCCAGGCCCACCCACCGAGAGGCTGCATATTTGCGTACCGTTGGCACCTAGGGGTTAACATCAATTGCAACAATTCTTTATTGGTTACATGGCAAGATACAGCAGTAACACGCTAATGGGTTTTGCCGAAGCCTTACTCATAGCATGTTACTGCTGTATCCTGCCATGTAGCCAAGAAACAATTTTTGTATAAACCCGTGTTTCCTAACCTTTTATCAGTCAAGGCACCCTTGACTAAGGAATGCACAGCATGCCGAGGCTCAGGCTACCTATAAAATAATCGATTGACCCCCTCCTCCCCCCTCCAAGATTGACCAGACGACACATATTGTTTTGGAGTTGAATGGCCATGGCAGCTTGAAACACAAAAACAACATAAACAATCGTAATGCATATACTACTTTGTACATTCAATACATAACCAGTAAAAAAAAAAAAACTCAGCTTATTTCTACTTGGTCTAAGGTCTTTAGAGGCCTATTTATTTTTAACCAACCGGTTGTATCTGTCACCCATGAAAGGCCCCCCAGTCGCTACTTACACTGGCTCGGGGACAATTACCACTTACCTACAACCGTATACAACCAACTTAGTAACCCGATGTTACCATTGTATTATTAGAAAAGGACACCCATACCTCCAGATGGGCCCAACTCCCCCTAATTCTCCAGTATTTTATCCAACATTGTCTTCAAAGATCCAATAGACCCCGCGCCGCTGCTATGACTAAGAGTAAATTAACTCATAAATTGAACAGCCAATGGAAAAAATGTACCCAACACAAAAAAAAACTCACTACTTGTAAAACCTTCCCCCAAATGACAAGAAAATGGCTGGGAAGCACCTATAGACCAAAACAAACAAGGGAGGGATGGCAGGAGAAACCTTTGTGCGAAGCTCCGGCTGAGCTCTGACAAGATCCTCCTCCCCTCTACTGCCTACAGGACACCCCCATCCCTTTGGGATCCTCCTAACAGGTAAGTGGATTACCTCTTTCCCTATCACACCACTAATGACTCTGCCTCTACTGCCCACCCAAGTCATGCTGG
This sequence comes from Pelophylax lessonae, assembly GCF_965119305.1. Classification (NCBI taxonomy): domain Eukaryota; kingdom Metazoa; phylum Chordata; class Amphibia; order Anura; family Ranidae; genus Pelophylax; species Pelophylax lessonae. Next base: position 176,172,535 of record NC_138780.1, read on the forward strand.
CCCTCCTCCAAGTTGCACTTTACTCTAGGCTAGTGATGGTGAACCTTGGCACCCCAGATGTTTTGAAACTACATTTCCCACGATGCTCATGCACTCTGCAGTGTTGTTGAGCATTATGGGAAATGTAGTTCCAAAACATCTGGGGTGCCAATGTTCCCCATCACTGCTCTAGGCCATATACTTTAACCACTTGCCGACCGAGTACGGTAATAGTACTGCGGCAAAGTGGTTCGTTATCGTCTGACGACGTAGTATTAACGTCGTCAGACACTCCCCCTTCTGGGCGGCGCTTGCGCGCCGCCGGAGGCTCGCTCCCGCTGTTTTCATTCACAGCGGGAGTCGGGCCAGGGGAGGAGCAGCGGCGATCGCCGCTGCTCTGCCCCGATCGCCGGGGATCTAGTGTGGAGATCCGCCCGCTGTGTGTAAACACAGCGGGCGGATCTCCATAGTGACAGGGAGTGACAGATCGGACTGTTCAGCATAGCTGGACATCCGATCTGTCCATGACTCACTCAGTCACCTCCCCCCCACACGTCAGTAAGCACCAGGCATACATTAACCCCTCCCTCTCCAATAAAATTAACCCCTTCCCTGCCAGTGTCATTTTTACAGTAACAGTGCATATATATAGCACTGATTACTGCAGTAATGTCACTGGTAACCCCAAAAGTGTCAAAAATGTCAGTCAAGGGTCCGATCTGTCCGCCGCAATGTCGCAGTCCCACAAAAAAAATCGCAGATCGCCGCCATTATGCGTTGAAAAAAAAAACACCAAAAATGACAGAAATCTTTCCCTTTGTTAGTAAACGCAATAACTTTTGCGCAAACCAATCAAAATACGCTTATTGTGATTTTTTTTACCAAACATAGGTAGCAGAAAACAAATTGGCCAAAAATTTTTTAAAAAATTGGTTTTTACATCTTTTTTGGGGGGAATTTCATATAAAAAAATGTTAAAAATATTGTTATTTTTTCAAAATAAACGCTCTTTTTTTGTTTATAGCGCAAAAAGTAAAAATCGCACAGGTGATCAAATACCACCAAAAGAAAGCTCTGTTTGTGGGAAAAAAAGGACGTAAATTTCGTTTGGGTACGGCGTCGCACGACCGCGCAATTGTCAGTTGAAGTCGCACAGCGCCGAATCGCAAAAAAGTGGCCTGGACGCAGGGGAGGACTGGCAGCCTTGGGCCTGGGGGGCAAGTCCAGTCAAGTGGCCCTTTGAACCACCGAGCTCACCATCTATGCCCACCTGGTTTATAATTGATGTTATAAAGCAAGACAAATATGATACAATGTGGTAACATAATTTAATGTTAATAGCAACAAAGGAGGTTTAACAAAAATAATGCATCAATGCAGCCTCACCAGTGCCCATTAATGCAGCCTCACCAGTGCCCATCAGTCCAGCCTCATCAGTGCCCATTAATGCAGCCTCACCAGTGCCCATCAGTCCAGCCTCATCAGTGCCCATTAATGCAGCCTCACCTGTGCCCATCAAGGCATCCTGATCATTGCCCATCAATGCAACCTGACCAGTGCCCATCAATGCAGCCTGATCAGTGCCCATCAATTCAGCCTCACCAGTGCCCATCAATGCAACCTCACCAGTGTCCATCAATGCAGCCTCTCCAGTGCCCATAAATTCAGCCTCACCAGTGCAGCCTTATCAGTCCCCATCAATGCAGCCTGATCAGTGCCCATCAATGCAGCCTCACCAGTGCCCATCAATGCAACCTGATCAGTGTCCATCAGCTCAGCCTCATCAGTGAAAGAAGATTATTGGTGAACCCAACAAAAACTGCGCAAAATGAATGTGATGTATAAATAAATAAACACTACTCATATCCATAAATGTGTTTAGGGTGAAATTGCTTCCACTCTGCGAGCTGTAAAATCAACGTGAATAACGTGACAAATGAAAAAGTGAAAAAATGTGACGCTTAACAGTTTGATAAAACACAAAATAAATTATTCCAATGTGAAAACGTTCGTGCAAAAAAACAGTCTCTAGTGTCCAAAAAAAAAAAATGGGTAAAGCAAACAGCCAATGATGGAAACACAGACTTGATAGGAGTGAATCTCAAAAAAGCCTCCACCTCCACACGATCACCCAGTGAAATGTATAGGTACCGCTTACCAAACACTGGACCCCTTAGTTATAGGGGGTCAAACACGCTTATTGATCCACATCAGATCTGACCTTGCACATCCCCCTCTCACACAGGTGAGAGTGTGTAGCCAAATCGATGGAGTATTAAAGAACCGAGTCATAGATGGAGAGAAATGACAAACAGGCTCTCATGGTGCAGTATTACTCATCAAAGGATCATTTATTGATATAAAATGCACTTACTACAATCTGAACAATGAAAAGCCTTAAGATCAGTTTCAGTTTGCTGGGGATAGGAGACGCCGCTCGACGCCTGCGTTCCTTAGACCCGGAAGTTTACGGTCTCACGTTCCCAATCTAAGGGTCTAAGGAACGCAGGCGTCGAGCGGCGTCTCCTATCCCCAGCAAACTGAAACTGATCTTAAGGCTTTTCATTGTTCAGATTGTAGTAAGTGCATTTTATATCAATAAATGATCCTTTGATGAGTAATACTGCACCATGAGAGCCTGTTTGTCATTTCTCTCCATCTATGACTCGGTTCTTTAATACTCCATCGATTTGGCTACACACTCTCACCTGTGTGAGAGGGGGATGTGCAAGGTCAGATCTGATGTGGATCAATAAGCGTGTTTGACCCCCTATAACTAAGGGGTCCAGTGTTTGGTAAGCGGTACCTATACATTTCACTGGGTGATCGTGTGGAGGTGGAGGCTTTTTTGAGATTCACTCCTATCAAGTCTGTGTTTCCATTATTGGCTGTTTGCTTAACCCTTTTTTTTTTGGACACTAGAGACTGTTTTTTTGCACGAATGTTTGCACATTGGAATAATTTACTTTGTGTTTTATCAAGCTGTTGAGCGCCACATTTTTTCACTTTTTCAGCCTCATCAGTGTCCACCAGTGCAGCCTCATCAGTTTCCATCAATGCAGCCTCATCAGTCCCCATCAACGCAGCACCACCAGTGTCCATCAGTGCAACCTCATCAATGCAGCCTGATCATTGCCCATCAATGCAGCCTCACCAGTGCATTCAAGCTCAGCCTCATCAGTGCAGCTTGATCAGTGCCACCTATCAGTGTCCATCAGTGCCACCTACTAGTGCTGCATATCAATCCAGCTTACTCATTGCTCCTGATCAGTGCTTACCATTGCCGCCACATTCTCTGCCCTGCTGACCCCGTCCTATGTCCCATTGACCCCCATCCTCTGCCCTCATGTCCCAGGGTCTGATAAGGAAGCCGCAGCCATTCATTGTGAACAGTATACTGTGGCTGGGGTGGTATACATTTAGATGGGGGGTGCCGATTTAAATCTTGCCTAGGGTAGCACAAAAATAAAATACACCACTGGACACTGATGCATAGTGACTAGTGGCAGTCATTAACCCCTTTGTGCTGCATTAGTTGTACCAGTGTCAGTGTTTATTAGCCATTTCATGCTGCACAATACAGGGGTTAATTAACACTGACACTTGTGCCACTGTCACTAATGCAGCACAAAGGGGTTAATTAACTGCCACTGCTCACTAATGCATCAGTGGCAGTACATTAACCCCCTCCATGCTGCATTTTACAAACAGCATTGTAAATTAACCCCTCCCCTCAATGAGTTAAACACTTCAGCCAGTTCACACAAGGTGTATTATCAGCCTCTGAAACTCACTTGCACAAGGCTTCACTATCCTCGTGAGTATAGGGAGAGAACCTGAGGGAGAGGCAGGGATAGCAGTGCAATGGGGTGGAGAGATGTGAGGCTGCTGCAGCTGTGCCATGAGGGGATCTAGGCTGCAGAGGGATTGCTGCTATGCTGAGAGAGGACCACGCGGACTTCAGATAATAGGGCAGGCTTGAGAGGGAAGACCTGAAATGTGGTGCGATCTCTCACCTTGCCTTTTAGGAACGGAATGTTGACCTAAGGTCATCTACATAGCTTCCTCGCAGTTCTCAGCAGAAGCACTCTCCTCTGTCCTTTCTTCCCGCCTCCTGACCTCTGGATGACATCACACTCTGCCGGGACTAGAAAGCATCTGTCGGGTGGAGATCACTCCGCCTGACAGGGAAGTGACTGGACTCACCAGTCAAAAAGGCCACTCGCTCCGCACCGATTCCACCCTGCAGACAGGCATGACACCCGCCGGCCGCCGCTACATTGTATTACAGTATACTTGCAGAGCAGTGAAGCTCCGACCGCAAGTATAACACAATGTAGCGGCGGCCGGCGGGTGTCCTGCCTGTCTGCAGGGGTGGAAGCGGTGCGGAGCGAGTGGCCTTTTAGGAAGCATCAGAGCGGCCTGGAGGGCAATTGCCTCCTTGCCTCCCGGCCCAGTCCGCCCCTGCCTGGACGGAAGACAGCAAAATCCTCCGGTGGTAAAGTGGTTAAAATTCCACACAATCTCGAGGCACCCCATTCTAAAATTAAAAAAACTAAGATAGTTTTGCATAATGTAACAACATCCACATGCATTGGACACCCAACATTAGTAGTGATTTATTCTTCCAAAAACACCTTTGCACGGTGGTATTGACTAGAATTCCAGTGTTCCTCTTCTACTTCACTCAGCTAATGTAACCCTTGTGCCTAAGGAGAGGGGCAAACAAGGATGCTCTGCAGGCGACTAACATCCTCTTTAACAACTGATGATTTTATTGGTCGCTAGGACACTGGCAACTAGAAAGTTGCAATAGTGTACTGTACAATGAAAACCTGTGGCTTTGTGTAACTAATAGGCAGGCTTGATCCACCTGCTGGCTTGTATATAGTTTTTGGGCAAGTCCTAGGTCTTTTGCCAAGGCACCCCTGAAGACACATGAAGGCACCCTGGTTGAAAAAAGCTGGTATAAAACCCATAAATAGGGGACATTCCCCCTGCCTCTCCACAATTCACTGTCCAGCATCCAGTTTATCATATCACAGAAAACCATTTTCAAGTTAAAATGGAACTAAACGCTCCTATCCTTTACAGCAAAGGAAGCGGCCATCTAAAGCCGGCCATACATGTATCAAAGTTTGTCCGGTTCAGCAGGTAACAGCCAAATTTCAATCCATGTATGGGTATCTTAGTTGTGCAGTAGATTGACTACTATACAACCAGCCTGTAGGGTTATTGTCGATAAATCAGTGTCACCGGCTACAGCTGGCAGCACTGGTCAGTGTGGAAGTCTCCCCGCTGTCGGAACATAATAGTTCAGTGGGAGTGATTCACCCTATCCACCTCAAATGTGTTGATGGGTGAATTGGATAATTTTGAATGAAAAAAAAAAAATGGTTTAAATAATAAGACCTGGAGATAGATGGGCAGTATAGGCGGAAGGCTTGACATGACTTGGTTTGCAGGACAGCCTGGAGTTAATGCAGGGTTAAAATGTAGCTTTTGTTTAAGGCTCGGTTCACTTTGCTGCAACTTGTCATGCAATACGGAGCCGGTCTAATCAGTGCAACTCAAGTCACAGCGACTTAGAAAAAGGTTCCTGCACTACTTTGGGGCGACTTCATCGCGACTTGCATTGATGTCTGTTAATGAAGTCACAAGCAAGCCACAATGAAGTTGCGTGGCAAAGTTGTATCTTAAGTTGTGGCACTTTCCGGTAGGGGCAGTGTGAGCCCAGCCTTACGGTTATTTGATCTAACCTGATTGGAGGAAGCAAGGGTGGGGCCTTGTTGGGGCGATGTTGGGCGGTGCCTTTTCCTCTGGGTCAGTAAGAGTTGTCACAACGACAAGCTTCTCCTTGCCTCCCCACCTTACAAAATATTTGCCCATTATTTTCGGGGTTTTTACTTTTCTTCTATTTGCTTTTTCTTTGCTTATTTTAGCTCAGGAAGTTGACTAAGGGCGGTGACGACTTTGTGGCACTTCTCTGCAATGTTGGGGATTGTCTGATTATACCTGGGATGGGTCATAGGAGTTGGCAGGGGTCTCAGAAGGCAGTGTTGTTTGAAATTTTAGAGAATGATGGGTTAGGCCCATCTCAGGTGCAGGTGTACTTTACCTATTTAAGTTAAGGCAATAACGTATTAGGAGTTATTTGGCTGTATCAAAGGTATCTTGATAGCAAATTGTCCTCAAGTCTGTGTATTTGTGGCTGGGGGCTTTGAAGTCTATTTTGTGGTAGATACAGTCAGGCGGTCAAATACAAGTTGCCTTCAAAGACCCTAGACTTTAGCCTCTTGGCGCTGGCCTCTCGGAGGATGAGCCTTGGCACCAAGCATGCAATATCACAAAAACAGCTGTGCCGAGAGCACGTCACTGCCTGTTAATGGCACAGTTACTGGCGGCTAATGGAAAGCTCCCGATTGCTGCTTGGATTGTGACCGCTGTGATTTAGGGGAGCCATGTCATCTGCTGGTGTTGGTCCACTGTGTTTTATCAAGTCCAAAGTCAGCGCAGCCCTCTACCAGGAAATTCTACAGCACTTCCTTCTCCTGACCATCTTTATGGAGATGCTGATTTCATTTTTCAGCAGGACTTAAAACCTGCCCACATTGCCAAAAATACCAATACCTGGTCACATGATCATGGTATCACTGTGCTTGATTGGCCAGCAAACTCACCTGATCTAAACCCCATAGAGAATATGTGGAGTATTGTCAAGCAGAAGATGAGAGACACCAGACCCAACAATGCAGATGAGCTGAAGGCCGCTATCGAAGCAACCTGGGCTTCCATAACACTTCAGCAGTGCCACAGGCTGATCGCCTCCATGCCACAACGCGTTGATGCAGTAATTCATGCAAAAGGAGCCCCGATCAAGTATTGAGTGCAAACTATACTGTACATGGGCATAGTTTTCAGTAAGCCAACATTTCTGTATTAACCACTTCTGGACCGGAAGATTTTCCCCCTTAATGACCAGGCCATTTTTTTGCGATTCGGCATTGCCTTATTTTAACTGACAATTGCGCGGGCGTGCAACACTGTACCAAAATAAAATTTATGTCCCTTTTCCCCACAAATAGAGCTTTATTTTAGTGGTATTTGATCACCTGTGTGCTTTTTATTTTTTACGCTAGAAACAAAAAAAGCGACAATTCTAAAAGAAAACCCAATATTTCTGCTATATAACATTTCCAATAAAAAAAAAAAAAAAAAATCAAATGTTTTCATCATTTTAGGCCAATTTGTAATCTGCTACATATTTTTGTATAAAAAAATCACAATAAGCGTATTTTGATTGGTTTGCCATAAAGTTATCGTGTCTACAAATTAGGGGAAAGATTGATGTCATTTTTATTTATTTTTTACTAGTAATGGCGGCGATCAGTGATTTTTAGCAGAACTGCGACATTGCGGCGGACAGAATGGACACCTAACTGACATTTTTGACACTTTTTGGGGGGACCAGTGACATTACTACAGTAATCAGTGCTAAATAATATGCACTGTTACTGTACTAATGACACTGGCAGGGAAGGGTAACACCAGGGGAGATCAAAGGGTAAATTTATGTCTAGGGGGTGCTTTCTAACTGTGTTGATTGCTGACAGAACAGTCTGCCGTGTTTACAACAGCAGACCGCTGTTCTGTCGCCACAGGGAGCGATCGCGGGTGTCTGGTGGCAATCGCGGCCGCTGCCCCGCAGATCAGCTTCCCTGCTGGCGAATAAGCGGATACGGGTACGGCGATTTGCGGGAACCTGCTGAACTGCCGCCGTATATTTGCGGCAGCTGGTCGGCAAGTGGATAAAGACCCTTTTTTTTTTATTGGTCTTATGTAATATTCTAATTTTGAGTTTTCGTTAGCTGTAAGCCATAATCATAAAATTTACAAGAAAGAAATGCTTCAAATAAATCACTCTGTGTGTAACACATCTATATAAAATATAGGAGTTTCACTTTTTGAATTGAATTACTGAAATAAATTAACTTTTTAATGATATTCTCATTTTTTTAGATGCACCTGTAGGTACCATCCTAGCAGTAAAGTAGAATCTGGGTGTCATCTTAGCAATCAAATAGATTCTAGGCATTACCATAGCAACCAAATAGAATCCATGTGTCATCTTAGCAACCATATACAATCCAGGTGTCATCTTAGCAAATAAGCAGAATTCAGGTATCATCTTAGCAACCAAATAGATTCTAGGTGTCATTCTAGCAACCAAATGAAAACTAGGTGTCATCTTACCAACTAAAAAGAATCGAGGTGTCATCTTAGCAACCAAATAGAATCTAGGTGTTACCATAGCAACAAAATAGAATCCATGTGCCATCTTAGCAACCAAATATAATCCAGGTGTCATCTTAGCAACCAAATACAATCCAGAAGTCAAGAAGCCTC
>NC_138780.1:176185919-176300919 GCF_965119305.1 Pelophylax lessonae
TGAGATTCTCCTTCCTGATTGGCTGAGACACAGGAGCGGCACCACTCGTTCCCGCTGCTGTCAATCAAAGTCCTTTCAATCAATCAAAGTCATTCCTTGCATTAAGATAAAAAGCCTTCTGTGTGCAGCAGCCCCCCCTCGGCCCTCCTAATACTTACCTGAACCCCATCTCTGTCCAGCGATGTCCACGAGTGTCTCATCCACCTGAGATTCTCCTTCCTGATTGGCTGAGACACCACTCGTTCCTGCTGCTGTCAATCAAAGTCAGCTAGCCAATCAGGGAAAAAAGGGGGCAGGGCCAGGTCGGGGCTCTGCGTCTGAATAGACACAGAGAGCTGTGACTCGGCTCGGGTGCCCCCATAGCAACCTGCTCGTTGTTTGTGGCACTCAACAGGAGGGAGGGGCCAGGAGAACAGAAGAAGGACCCGAGAAGAGGAGGATCGGGGTCACTTTGTGCAAAACCAACTGCACAGAGGAGGTAAGTATAACATGTTTATTATGGAAAAAAACGAGACTTTACAATCACGTTAAATCCACTTTTTGAGTCATTAAAAGGATTACAGGCATTGCACATAAGAGAGAAGAATGGTAATTCAATCTGTGTTCTGCTACTCTTTTACTGACCAGTCACAGGTTAGGATGAGTCACGAACCAGGCTAAGTTTATTGGCATTGCAGATATTGGGGTTGATTTACTAAAACTGGAGAGTGAAAAATCGGGTGCAGCTCTGCATATAATCCAAAGCTTAATTAAACAAGCTGCAGTTAGAAGCTAATTGGCTATCACACACAGCCGCAGCAGCAGATTTTGCACTCTCCAGTTTTATTAACCACTTTACCACCGGAAGATTTTGCTGTCTTACGTCCAGGCCACTTTTTGCGATTCTGCACTGTGCAACTTTAACTGACAATTGCGCGGTCGTGCGACGCTGTACCCAAACGAAATTTACGTCCTTTTTTTCCCACAAACAGAGCTTTCTTTTGGTGGTATTTGATCACCTGTACGATTTTTACTTTTTGTGCTGTAAACAAAAAAATAGCGTAAATTTTGAAAAAATAACAATATTTTTCACATTTTTTATATGAAATTCCCCCCCCCAAAAGATTTAAAAATCAAAATTTTTTAAAATTTTTGGCCAATTTGTTTTCTGCTACATATGTTTGGTAAAAAAAATCACAATAAGCGTATTTTGATTGGTTTGCGCAAAAGTTATTGCGTTTACTAACTAAGGGAAAGATTTCTGTCATTTTTGGTGTTTTTTTTAAACGAGTAATGGCGGCGATCTGCGATTTTTTTTGCGGGACTGCGACATTGCGGCGGACAGATCGGACCCTTGACTGACATTTTTGACACTTTTGGGGGTACCAGTGACATTACTGCAGTAATCAGTGCTATATATATGCACTGTTACTGTAAAAATGACACTGGCAGGGAAGGGGTTAATTTTATTGGAGAGGGAGGGGTTAATGTATGCCTGGTGCTTACTGACGTGTGGGGGGGGGGAGGTGACTGAGTGACACAGGGACAGATCGCAGGTTCAGCCAAGGGTGTAGGAACCCACACAAATCTGGGGGGGACAGCATTTTTACTCGCCAGGTATATGTACCCCAATGATTGCAGAGTGCCACAGCATTGTACCCCAATGATTGCAGAGTGCCCACAGCATTGTACCCCAATGATTGCAGAGTGCCCACAGCATTGTACCCCAATGTTTGCAGAGTGCCCACAGCATTGTATCCCAATGATTGCAGAGTGCCACAGCATTGTACCCCAATGATTGCAGAGTGCCCACAGCATTGTACCCCAATGATTGCAGAGTGCCCACAGCATTGTACCCCAATGATTGCAGAGTGCCCACAGCATTGTATCCCAATGATTGCAGAGTGCCACAGCATTGTACCCCAATGATTGCAGAGTGCCACACAGCATTGTACCCCAATGATTGCAGAGTGCCACAGCATTGTCCCCCAATCAATGCAGAGACCAGCGTGCGTGCTCCCTTCAACCCAATGCACTTACCTGGCGGAGGCGGCTCGGCCATCGTCGGCGGCGGGAAGGTGAGCAGCTTCTCCCTCGTCCTCTTCTGCGGCGGGAACCGGCGGGCGGCCTCTCCTCTTCTCTGCGGTGGGAACCGGTGGGAAGGTGAGCGGCGGTGACGGTGAGTGACTGACGCACGCACCAGCACCGCCCCCATCAACGTCAGCGATCGGATGTCCTGGATGATGATTGGTCCAGGCTGGAGACTGGACCAATCACAGCCACGACATCACGAAGGTGGGGGTGGCCAAGCGCTCTTTCCTGCGCCCAGGTTACGCCCCCAGAAGGCAGCCAATCAGCGCCTTTCTGGGTCATAAACCCCACCCTACGCTGTTCGTGTAGTTAACAGCTACACACTGCGTGCATTCGCCTAACAGTAGGTGTTCGGAAGCCGAAATGCACTGGACATTTTTACAGCGTAATCAGCACTGTCCAAGTACTAAACTGGGGGGGATTTCACCATACCTGTCCCCCCGCATTATTTCCTGGGGGGGATGTGTCCCCCCCGTCCCCCCCCCGGTTCCTATGCCCGTGGGTTCAGCTTCTGCAATCTGTCACTGTTTGTCACTTAGGAGATCTGCCCGCTCTGTTTACACAAGCGGGCAGATCTCCAAACTCTATTCCACGACGATCGGGGAAGAGCAGCGGCCCGACTCCCGCTTTTTCTTAGGTCATGCATACTTTTTCTTTTGGCCTACACCCAAGGCTCCTCTGAGAGGCCCTTTGGTGCATAGCAGCTGCCTAACCAGAGATACTATACTCCTCCCAATATATTTCACAATGTACCACTGTAGAATTTGGGATCCAGTGCCACTACACCAATACCCAATAGTGAAGAGAGACTGCACTGTGATTGGCTCTTTATTGCGATCTGTGACACAGCGGTCACAAAGCGCTTCCCATGTGCACCCCAGGGGGCCACGCAGGAGGTGGGGTTTTGGGAGGACATCCATCAATAGAAACACACAGACCTGGCCTAGGATGGCAAGGCACTCCCCTGCTCCTTCCCCCTCCCTTCTCCATACTAACAGACTGGCTGGAGACTGCACTGTCCACTGTTAACGCTTTCCTGTTCAAACCAGAAGTTCAGGGAAGCAGCACTGAGCTAGCAGGAGGATTGAAAGTTGTAAACCAAAATTGCTGGGGTGAGAGTTTTAGCATAAAGTTTACTGAGGAATGTTAATTTTGAGGATTTAACATTACTTTTAGCAGCCGCAAAGTTTCAGCAGTCAGAATTCTTTTTACCTGTAGTCTGAATTTTCTGAAACGTCTCAGGGAATGCACACCCCCCTTCACAGCCCCCATCTTGTTTTTTTTTGTGTTATTTTACAAGTGGAACCCGAGCGGCAGAAACATGTGTTTCTAGACATATTTTTGGACTAAAGATGATTCAGCTCTACTTAAACAAATCACACAACCTCCCCCACATGATGTGCTCAGGGTTTTATCTTTGCAAATAGTGATCATGCAAATAATGTTTCCTTTCCTCCCCACAAAGGCGCGTGACACAAATCTATGTAAATAAAAATCAGCCGTGATAGCTGATCGTTCCTGAAGAATCCTTCCAGGGAGGAAGGTGCAGAAAAGCAAACTATCTAAGCTTTTATTATTCCAGAGAGTAACAATGTGGAGTCGTTTATACCGAGCAACCCAGCCAAAAGTTGTGTTTCAATTATAAGTGGTAACTATGTGAGTTGCCACTCCATAGCAGAACTATTAAATTAACCCCCCCCCCCCCCATGCAAGCTCTTTGAATTCTATTAAAAATGCTGGAAATTTGTGATGCAGAGTACTTAACCGCTTTACAACCGCCCGCCGAAGTTATACGGCGGCAGGCAGCCGCTCCTGGGCAAATTGCCGTAGCTGTACGTCGCTTGCTCTCAGGAGGCTACGGTGCGAGCGCACGCCACCGCCGGCGCGCTCCCACCTCCGCTCATCAGCGGGGAAGCCGATGCAGCGGGCAGGCGGCTCCGATTGCCGCCTGACACCCGCGATCGTTCCCCCGCTGAGAGAGAACAATGGTCGGCTGTTGTAAACACAGCCGACCGTTCTTCTCTCTGGAATGATCATAGAGGCTCTGAGGAAGAGGCTAAGCCTCGAAACGCGTCAGCCGTCATCTTAACAGGACTTTGGACTGATTCATGGACTATTCCTGACACTGGAGCGATTGAGCTTGACATTATTATTTCCTACCTTTGTTTGTGAGTAGCCATTTTTTATGTTGTACTAATAAAGCCATATTATTGAGAATAATGCGCTAGGTCGGTGCGCCCTTTTTTTTTGTTTCTTTTTGCCAATGATCATAGAGCGCCTGTGATCCTTCTATATAGGATCGCAGGTCTCTATGGTCATTTCAGAAACCACGCCCCCCCCCCCCAGTTAGAATCACTCCCCTAGGCTCACATTTAACTCCTTGATCACGCATAATGTTAACCCCTTCCCTGCCAGTGTCATTATTACAGTAACAATGCATATTTGTAGCACTGATTACTGTAGTAATGTCACTGGTCCCCCCGAAAGTGTAAAAAATGTCAGTCAGGGGTCAAATCTGTCCGCCGCGATGTCGCAGCCCCGCAAAGAATCGCAAATTGCCGCCATTACTAGTAAAAAAAAAAAAAAACAATAAAAATTACATTTCCCATAGTTAGTAGACGCGATAACTTTAGCGCAAACCAATCAAAATACGCTTATTGCGATTTTTTTTTACCAAAAATATGTAGCAGAAAACAAATTGGACTAAAATGTTAAAAAAAATATATTTTTACATTTTTTTTTTAGACTGTCATATAGCAGAATGTGAAAAATATTGTTTTTTTTTTTTTTCAAAATTTTCGCTCTTTTTTTGTTTATAGCGCAAAAAGTAAAAATCGCACAGGTGATCAAATACCACCAAAAGAAAGTTCTATTTGTGGGGAAAAAAAGGACATCAATTTTATTTGGGTACAGCGTCACACGACCGCGCAATTGTCCGTTAAAGTAACGCAGTGCCGAATCGCAAAATAGGGCCTGGTCGGGAAGGGGGCAAATCCTTCCGGTCTTAAAGTGGTTAAAGCATTTATAGCAATCATATACCATTTCCCAAACAATATATGCATTCATTTTATATCTTGTGATATTTTGGGGGTTCGGATCATTAGCCAGCCATCTTGGTAAAAGCAAAGCAGTTTTTTATCCCTTCAAAAACAGGCAACCAAACAAAGCATAAATCAAACAAAACCCTATCCATACACTTCTAGTACAAAAACAAAGATTCGGCTCACCGCCAGCATAAACCTGCCCCACCACAGGGTTTAAAGTCCTCGCCTGCTTCAGGGGTCTCGAAAGGTCACAAGAGCCCAGTAACATCCCCAAACAAAGAAGATACATACTTCCCACTCAGGACCCATCCAAGGCATCCTGTACATACATTTTATATATACTGTATATAGTATAAATTTACCGTGTAACCAGACAGATCTGGGCCCCATAGCAGTCACATGGTGCGCTATAACTATAGTCTGAGGTGGAGTCTGTTGGGCTCACTTCCTGCCATCTCTTTAACCACTTTGATACAGGGCAGTTACACCCCCTTCCCGCCCAGGCCAATTTTCAGCTTTTAGCGCTGTTGCAATTTGAATGACAATTGCACGGTCATGCAACACTGTACCTAAACCAAATTTATGTCACTTTTTCACACAAATAGAGCTTTCTTTTGTTGTTATTTGATCACCGCAAGGTTTTTTTTTTTGCTAAACAAATTAAAAAAAGACCGAAAAGTTTGAAAAAAGCCGCACTGACAGGCACTGATGAGGAGGCACTGATGGGGTGGCACTGATGATGGGGCACTAATATGCAGCACTGATTGGCACTGATAGGTAGCACTGATATGCAGCATTGGTGGGCACGGATAGGCAGCACTGTTTGGCACTGATAGGCGGCACTGATAGGCGGCACTGAAGGGCACTAATAGGCGGCATTGATGGGCACTGATAGGCAGCACTGATGGGTATAGGTGGGCAGCACTGATAGATGGCACTGATAGATGGCAATGATGGGCAGCACTGAGGAGGGCACTGGTAGGCTCCCTGAGCACTGATTGGCATCCCTGGTGGCATGGGTGGGCATCCCTGGTGGCCATGGGTGGGCAATCCCTGGTGGCTCTAGTGGCATCCCCCAAGGGTCTGCACTGGTAATCAATGCTCTGATTACCAGTACCAACCCCCCACGCCCTGTCAGGAGAGCCGCCGATCGGCTCTCCTCACGCCTGTCAGGCGCGAGCTGAGGGAGCCGATCAACGGCACTTCCTATTTGCTATGTGACCAGCTGGGAATGAACACAGCTGGTCACATGGTAAAGAGCTTACGTCATAGGCTCTTTACCGCGGTTTGGAGATGAGGTGAGTCAGAGTGACGCATCGCACCACCGATCACCGCTCTGCGTGCCCCCCTGGGCAGTCTGTCCTGCTGGATGTCATATGATTCATTTTGATATATGGCGGGCGGCAAGTGGATAAAATGTGAGTTTACTTTTTCAGGTATAGGTGAACTAACACTGCACCCTCCCAAAACCCATTATCCCGACCTCCTCCATCCATCAGTTTTAGTGCTGCTTTGAAAACACATGGCAATGTGCATCGCGTGCGCTTGCCTTACTATTCGCATCTACATGTTTTTGAACGCATGACAACCCACAAGAAAATGCACACCATGCCATGCTTTTCAAAAACACTGATCCCTCAAAGTCGCACAGGTATGATAGTCGCGCTGGAAATCACATGACTTTCATGTGGTGCTAGTGTGAACCAGGGCTATCTATTCAATCCGGCCCCGAATCAGCACAGTTAACTTTCCCAGCAGGCTGTGTATGTGTGTATAGGAAGAGGTTTCCTTCTTGAATAATGCTGTGATCTGTGAAGCGGGACTTGGGAGGTTTGGACTCTTCCTGTAGGTGTGACTGGGCTGGACTGCATGCTAATTAGGATGTATTCAGTCTCACCCACCATCAGAGCTGTGAGGGAAATTACATCATTTGCAGAGCCTGCAAGACTACAGAGGAGTGTTCTAGACTCTGGTCAGTGCAGGAAAGTAGCTGTGGAAGGGACAGAGTCCATCAGCTGGATATACAGAGTGTCACATGATACAAAGCCACAACTAAACCCAGAATATCAGGGGATCTGTTGCAGAGGTATGATCTACAATAGGGATCGACCGATTATCGGCAAAGCCGATTATCGGAGGGCCGATATTCACTTTTTTCCAATATATCTGTATCGCTCCCCGGAACTGGCCGATATTACTGATATTCCAAATATTGCTCATGTACGGGTAAAATGATGTCACATAGCATAATTCCATTTACAAATGTTATTGAATATGCCACTCACATATGTACAAAATATATAAGCAATTCCACATTAGCAGATCTGCTGGCCGATCGGTATCTCTCACCCACTTGCCGTAAGTGTCACCCGGGTGATACCGCTCCGTTCGGCATCCACTCAATACTGCTCCGTCTCTCACCAGCTCCATCTCCCACCCACCCGATACTGCTCCGTCTATCACCCACTTGCCGGAAGTGACACCCGGGTGATACCGCTCCGTCCGGCATATGATCTCCGAGGTCACGTGGCCATGGCCGGCATACGATCTCGGAGGTCACGTGGTCACCTCGAAGATCGTATGCCGGACGGAGCGGTATCAACCGGGTGTCACTTACGGCAAGTGGGTGAGAGACGGAGCGGTATCGGGTGGGTGGGAGACAGAGTGGGTGAGAGACGGAGTGGTATCGAGTGTGTGCCGGACAAAGCAGTATCACCCGGGTATCACGTACGGCAAGTGGGTGAGAGATACCGATCTGCCAGCAGATCTGCTAATTTGGAATTGCTTATATCTTTTGTACATATGTGAGAACCATATTCAATAACATTTGTAAACGGAATTATGCTGTGTGACATTGTTTTACCCTTACATGAGCATCACCACCTAATGGTTGGAGGAGGAAAAGACTAGTCTCGGGCCCTGACATAATGTACTAAATATCGGCCCATATCGGCCGATACGTTGTGACCAATATATCGGTATCGGCCCTGAAAAAAACACATCAGTCTATCCCTAATCTACAGTATGCTGATGCTGATCATTCCAATCAGTTCTAGTGAAAAGAAAGTTGGAGTTCAGCTTTAAAGCCCCGTACACACGTACCGATTGTCGGCCGTAAATATTCGGCCGCCGAACGATTGGCCGATTGTCGGCTTGTTAGTATGATGCTTCCGACAACCGACAGCGACTTTTCGGCCGAACAGAATCGGGTGTGCAGGCTATAAAATTTTTGTTGGCCGTCACCAGAACGGCCGATTGTTCGCCAGTCAGTACAGAATTCGGCCGACAAACAGCAGATGAGCAAGACTGGGCATTCTCAGAGAAGAAAAAACACACGGAAAGTATGACATCACTTCTGCAGTCGGCTGTTGTTGGCCGACAAAATTCGCGTGCAGTCTTTTGCACTTTTCAGCCGACAGGACAGCACCGGACAAAAGATGGCCGATCGTTCGGCCGACATTCGGTACGTGTGTACGGGGCTTAAGTCCGTTTTTTATTGGGTTTAGCACTTTTATCTTTGCCAGCATGTTTCGCACAAAATGAATAAAGAAGTTTGATGCCTCCATATGGCCGCGCGGTTCATTCAGGTAACCTTATTGGAATAAATTGGTTCTTTTTACTCCAGCAAAGTTCTGCAGAGACGACTTGTAAAAGGCTCAGCTCAAGATGACAGCTTGTCACTGGGGTAAAACAGCATTAACAGATTATCTGTGATTTGTGTTTTTTAATATGATTTGCCTACGGTTTATTTTTGCCTGCGTTTTCCATTTTCACCTCCAATGCGTCCGCAATAAACAAACACTAGAAAACATGACGCGTACCTGACACCTATATCTTCTGTACCAAATAATAAGAGTTTACGACACCTATTGTGAGAACCTTCAACTTCTATTCCAAAAACACAGCAAACAATGTCTTCTGAAATCTTTCAAAATGAGAGCCAAATGACATTCCGTATTGAGGATTTGTTATGGGAATCGGTTTAAAATAATATACTGTAACTATTCAGTATGTCCATCATCCTTCAAGGGTCTCAGATTGTCAGCGGTGCTCCTACTACAGTCTGAGTCATATTGCTGCACGATGGAACGATTAAAGGGTAATTTCACTTTTGTGGGGGTGAAAAACACGAAATAATAAAAATAAAATAATAATGTATACAATTGCTACACACGTCCTATTGTAATTGAATGTTATTAAAAATGACCTTTCCTTTGCAATCTGCAGCACTGTAATTTTCAGTAAAATGCAATATAGCAACCTGGCGGTATAAGACTTGATAAAACACAGTGGACCAACACCAGCAGATGACACGACTCCCCAAATCATCACTGACTGTGGAAAATGTAGCATTTCATTTGGAAATCAAGGTCCCAGAGTCTGGAGGAGGAGTGGAGAGGCACAGAATCCAAGTTGAGGTCCAGTGTGAAGTTTCCACAGACAGTGGTGATTTAGGGGAGTCATGTCATCTGCTGGTGTTGGTCCACTGTGTTTTATCTAAAGTCCAAAGTCAGCGCAGCCCTCTACCAGGAAATTCTAGAGCCCTTCATGCTTCCCTCTGCTGACCAGTTTTATGGAGATGCTGATTTCATTTTCCAGCAGGACTTGGCACCGCCCACACTCTGCCAAAACTACCAATACCTGGTCACATGATCATGGTATCACTGTGCTTGATTGGCCAGCAAACTCACCTGACCTAAACGCCACTATCAAAAGCAACCTGGGCTTCCATAACACCTCAGCAGTGCCATGGGCATCCGCAGGTAGGGGCAAGGGGGGGGCAAATGCCCCCCCCCCTCCCCTGAAATCTCAACTTCCCCTTTCAAGTGGTTGTTAAGCCACTTTATACCATCCTGTCTGGTCTGTTTAATAATCCTGTGTGCCTGTGTGTCTGTTTTTAAAAAATAAGCCGTTCTTTACTAGTTTTCAGAGGGCCAAGCGCCGCTCACGTGACCCGTCCTCTCTCTCCTCTCCCCGTCTGACAGCTGCCTGCAGCAGGCAGGGCCAAGGATTCCTCATTGATGTCAGTCAAGAGGGGAGGCGGAGGGGAGGGTGAGAGGAGGAGAGAGGCGGCGGGTCACGTGAGCGGCAAGAAGCGCTCTGTATTTTTATAAAACACAGACACAGGATTAATAAACAGACTGTAGACAGGATATGACAGTTTAAATTAAACTATAGCAGCAGGAGGAGAGGGTGGCGGGCACTGACACGGGGGCAGAGAGGCAGGGAGAGAGGGGGGAGAGAGGACAGAGGAGGACGGAGGCACGTAAACTGACCTCAGTGTTAGGGCTCAGCAGCCATGATATACCGTGGTCAGTTTACACAGAGGAGAACTTAGCCAGGCAGGATCAGCCAGGAATTTTAGGTGATAGAAGGGGCCAAATTACACAGCAAAGCACTGTGCTGTATAACATGCTTTAAGGGAACAAGATCCTTTTTTTTTTTTTTTTTTTAGGTTAACAAATGCTTTAAAAATAAATGCTGCTGTTTGCTCTTTAAAAATAAATACCCAAATAAGTAGAATGACTAAGCCCCTCCCCTTCATGACATTGTTGAAAAGGGGCAGAGCATGGGTGACCTTAAAATGATGCCCTCCCCTGAAAAAAGTTCTGCGGACGCCCATGAGCAGTGCCACAGGCTGATTGCCTCCATGGCACGCCGCATTGATGCAGTAATTCATTCAAAAAGAGCCCCGACCAAGTACTGAGTGCATATTATACTGTACATGGACATACTTTTCAGTAAGCCAACATTTCTGTATTAAAAGTCCTTTTTTTTTTTTTATTCCAATTTTTCTAAAAATACTGAATTTGGGGTTTTTACTAGCTGAAAGCCATAATCATCAAAACTAAAAGAAAGAAATGCTTGAAATCTATCACTCTGTGTGTAACGCATCTATATAAAATATATGAGTTTCACTTTTTGAATTGAATTATTGAAATAATTAAACTTGTTGATGATATTCTAATTTTATAAGATTCACCTGTATATACTTACATTGATACAAGGTGGCCCAAAGTAGGAGCACAGTATCTATGCAAACCTATCCATACCTGAAATTTAACTTTAACCGCTTCCAGACCGCCCACCGCAAATATACTGCGGCAGGGCGGCCCTCCTGCGCGAACCGACGTAAGGCTACGTCGGTCGCACGCTTGCAGCTAGGGGGCGAGCGTGCGCTGCCTGCAGCGCGCTCCCGCCCACACTCGGCAGTGGGGACTTCGATGCACGGGGCAGGCGGCTCCGATTGCCACCTGACACCCGCGATCGCTCCCCGCTGAGAGAGAAGAACGGTCAGCTATTGTAAACACAGCTGACCGTTCTTCTCTCTGGAATGATTACAGAGCACCTGTGATCCTTCTATATAGGATCACAGGTCTCTGTGATCATTTCACAAGCCATGCCCCCATACAGTTAGAATCACACCCCTAGGCTCACATTTAACCCCTTGATCACCCACAGAGTTAACCCCTTCCCTGTCAGTGTCATTATTACAGTAACAGTGCATATTTTTAGCACTGATTACTGTAATGTCACTGGTCCCCCCCAAAAGTGTCAAAAATGTCAGTTAGGGGCCCGATCTGTTCGCCGCAATGTTGCAGTCCTGCAAAAAAAATCGCAGATCGCCGCCATTACTAGTAAAAAAAAAAAACAATAAAAATGACATAAATCTTTCCCCTAGTCGCCTAGTTTGTAGACACGATAACTTTTGCGTAAACCAATCAAAATATGCTTATTGCGATTTTTTTTTTTTTTACCAAAAATATGTAGCAGAAAACAAATTGACCTAAAATGTTAAAAAATGTTGATTTTTAAATTTTTTGGGGGAAATGTTATATAGCAGAAAGTGAAAAATATTGTTTTTTTTTTTTCATAATTGTCGCTGTTTTTTTGTTTATAGCGCAAAAAATCAAAATCGCACAGGTGATCAAATACCACCAAAAGAAAGCTCTGTTTGTGGGAAAAAAAGTGCGTCAATTTTTTTTTAGGTACAGCGTTGCACACCGCGCAATTGTCAGTTAAAGTAACGCAGTGCCGAATCGCAAAATATGGCCTGGTCATTAAAGAGGAGTTCCAGCCTTTTCTGTGTTTATTAAAAGTCAGCAGCTACAAAAAGTGTAGCTGCTGACTTTTAATAAACACACACTCACCTGTCCCACGGGCCAGCGATGCGTCTGCCCAAAGCCTCGCTCTTCTCCCTCTCTGCTCTGCGGCACCGGCATCACTGGTGTGGGCACCCGGCTGTGACAGTTTGCGACTTCACACCCAGGTACGCACTAAGCATGCGCGAGTTGCGCTACGCGTATTGATTGGCCGGCAATCTTCTGGGACCTCTGACATGTCCCAGAAGATTGCAGGGAGGGAGGGGGAGAGGAGAACTTCCGTTCAGGGCGCCGCGCGCTCCGAGCGGAAGTGGGAGAGGGTACCTGTCAAAACTAGGTACCCGCTCCCCCCCCCAAAAAAAAATAACATGCCAAATGTGGCATGTCAGGGGGTTAGGACTACCTAAAGCGGAAGTTCCACTTTTGAGTGGAACTCCACTTTAAGGGGGAAAATCTTCTGGTCCAGAAGTGGTTAAAGCTTTTATTCTAACAGGAGATTTAGCACAGAGGCACTTAAAGCATACATTTGTATTAAATCTATATTCACATACGAATGACAATGCTGAGTAATGTTTCTCCAAGGGTGTATATGAGTTTAAGGTCTCATGCACACGGATGGTGCGTGGCTGGGCTAGCGTACAATGGCGGCGAATTTCCCTGCCGGGGATCCGCAGGTAGCCTGTACAGCTGGCCATAGAAGTATACAGTCCTGTGTTTGGATGGTTTGGTGCATGGTTATAAATGTGCGCATGCTCATATGACGTATTCCCTCAATGTAAGAGTTTTACATTCAGGGAAGACATCATGCTTGAATAGATATTGTACAATGCAATTATATCTATATTCATATCAAATGATGATTCTGAGTTATGTTTACCCAAAAGTGTGTATGATTTTAAAGTCTCATGGTGAGAGGCTGAAAAAAAATCCACGAATATACAATGTCTGTGATTTTCTCCATCCAAGGAGCTGCGGGTGGCTTGTGCTTGGATATACACTCACCGGCCACTTTATTAGGTACCCCTTGCTAGTACCGGGTTGGACCCCCTTTTGCCTTCATTCTTCGTGGCAGAGATTCAGCAAGGTGTTGGAAACATTCCTCAGAGATTTTGCTCCATAGTGACATGATTGCATCACACAGTTGCTGCAGATTTGTCGGCTGCACATCCATGATGCGAATCTCCCGTTCCACCACATTCCGAAGGTGCTCTATTGGATGAGATGTGGTGAGTGTGGAGGCCATTGGAGTACAGTGACCTCATTGTCATGGTGAAGAAACCAGTGGTGAGATGATTGGAGCTTTGTGACACGGTGCATTATCCTGCTGGAAGGAGCCATCAGAAGATGGGGACACTGTAGTCATAAAGGGATGGACATGGTCAGCAACAATACTCAGGTAGGCTGTGGTGCTTAAATGATGCTCAATTGGTACTAAGGGGCCCAAAGTGTGCCAAGAAAATATTCCCCACACCATTACACCACCAGCCTGAACCGGTTATACAAGGCAGGATGGATCCATGCTTTCATGTTGTTTACTCCAAATTCTGACCCTACTCATCAGACCAGGCAACGTTTCTCCAATCTTCTATTGTCCAATTTTGGTGAGCCTGTGCGAATTGTAGCCTCAGTTTCCTGTTCTTAGCTGACAGGAGGGGCACCCGGTGTGGTCTTCTGCTGCTGTAGTCCATCTGCCTCAAGGTTCGATGTGTTGTACATTCAGAGATGGTATTCTGCATACCTTGGATGTAACGAGTGGTTATTTGAGTTATTGTTGCCTTTCTATCACCTTTCTATAGAACCAGTCTGTCCATTCTTCTCCGATTTCTGACATCAACAGGGCATTTTCCACCACACAACTGCCGCTCACTGGATATTTTCTCTTTTTCCCACCATTCTCTGTAAACCCGAGAGATGGTTGTGTGTGAAAATCCCAGTAGATCAGCAGTTTTTGAAATACTCAGACCAGCCAGTCTGGCACCAACAACCATGCCACATTCAAAGTCACTTAAATCCCCTTTCTTCCCCATTCTGATGCTCAGTGTGCAAGGGTGAACAGTCTTCAGCAAGTTGTCTTCACCACATCTAGATGCCTAAATACATTGTGCTGCTTCCATGTGATTGGCTGATTATCAATTTGTGTTAACAAGCAATTGAACAGGTGTACCTAATAAAGTGTCCGGTGAGTGTATGCAGATGCTTTGATGCATCATCATGCATGATGTAATCCACTAGCCAGGAAGTTCTGCATTCAGGGAATAGGTCATATGCAGATGCATATAACACATTTATATCCAAGTACAAGCACGTACAGCTTGTAATGTTTTTATTGCGAAGGATTTATAGCAGCAAGTAAAAAAATATTGTTTTTTTATTTTCAAAATTGTTGCTCTTTTTTTGTTTTTTAGCACAAAAAATAAAAATCGCAGAGGTGATCAAATACCACCAAAAGAAAGCTTTATTTTTTTTGGGGGGGGGGGGGGGAAACAACATCAATTTTAGTTGGGTACAGCATTGCACGGCCGTGCAATTGTCAGTTAAATCAATGCAGTGCCGTATTGAAAAAAAATGGCCTGGTCATTAACCACTTTACCACCGGAGGATTTTGCTGTCTTACGTCCAGGCCACTTTTTGCAATTCGGCACTGTGTGACTTTAACGGACAATTGCGCGGTCGTGCGACGCCGTACCCAAAAAAAAATTACGTCCTTTTTTTCCCACAAACAGAGCTTTCTTTTGGTGGTATTTGATCACCTGTGCGATTTTTACTTTTTGTGCTATAAACAAAAAAAGTTTTTGAAAAAATAATATTTTTCACATTTTTTATATGAAATTCCCCCCAAAAAAATGTAAAAATCTAAATTTTTTTAAATTTTTGGCCAATTTGTTTTCTGCTACATATGTTTGGTAAAAAAAAATCACAATAAGCGTATTTTGATTGGTTTGCGCAAAAGTTATTGCGTTTACTAACTAAGGGAAAGATTTCTGTCATTTTTGGTGTTTTTTTTTTAACGAGTAATGACGGCGATCTGCAAATTTTTGCGGGACTGCGACATTGCAGCGGACAGATCGGACCCTTGACTGACATTTTTGACACTTTTGGGGTTAGCAGTGACATTACTACAGTAATCAGTGCTATAAATATGCACTGTTACTGTAAAAATGACACTGGCAGGGAAGGGGTTAATTTTATTGGAGAGGGAGGGGTTAATGTATGCCTGGTGCTTACTAACATGTTTGGGGGGAGGTGACCGAGTGACACAGGGACAGATCGCATGTTCAGCTATGCTGAACCCTGCAATCTGTCACTGTCTGTCACTTAGGAGATCCGCCCGCTTTGTTTACACAAGTGGGCGGATCTCCACACTCGATTCCCCGACGATCGGGGAAGAGCAGCGGCGATCGCCACCGCTCCTCCCCTGGCCCGACTCCCGCTGTGAATGAATACAGCGGGAGCGAACCTCCGGCGACACGCGAGTGCCGTCCACAAGGGGAGGAGCCCAGCGACGTAGGACGATAACTAACCACTTTGCCGCAGTAGAGCTCGAGTGAGCGGTCGGCAAGTGGTTAAAGAGGTAAAACCTTCCGGGGCTAAAGTGGTTATATGGGGACCACGGCCGCCCCGGAGATGTGTAGACCGACTCCATTGAGAGCGGGTCACACTCTCCTGTCATGCAAATTGGATGCGGGGAAACTCACATCCAATTCACATACGTGTGAACAAAGCCTTAAATCAAATGTTTTAAACCACTTTGATTTCATAAAATAACAATTGGTAGGCGATGGTGACAACAGGGGACTATGATAACATAATGTATGTTGAACTGGCCTCCATTGAAGGCATACGTGTCAGGGTGACAACCAGGGCTGGCCCAAGACATTGTGCTGCCTGGGTCCAAGAAAGAAATGCTGCCCCCCCCCCCAAAAAAAAAATC
Organism: Pelophylax lessonae; assembly: GCF_965119305.1. Taxonomy (NCBI): domain Eukaryota; kingdom Metazoa; phylum Chordata; class Amphibia; order Anura; family Ranidae; genus Pelophylax; species Pelophylax lessonae. Next base: position 176,202,068 of record NC_138780.1, read on the forward strand.
ACGCCCACCAAAATGCCCCCACATCCATTATTTTATATAAATATAAAATTTAGAAAAAATTATATATACTGTTTTCTTCTTCTTCCATAACTCACCACCGGACTGGTCCACCAAACACCCACTGCCTGCCCTTAGTCCTCCTGTCACTCCTGTGTCTGCCGCAAGCACCGCCCTAGAAGATCCAGCCTGCCCTGCGTAAGATGGAGTGCGCTGACGTCTGACGTCATTGCGCACACCACAATCACGCGAGGGACGTTTTCCGGAGGAGACGCTCCGCCTCCTCATACTCATCAGTTTGCACTACAGGCGGCAGTATGAGATGGGGAAATGCCGTCTGTAACGCACCGAAAAATTATGACACAAAAAACTGCTAAAAACAATTCTTGGGCATCAATTTGCTGCCCCTTTTAAAGTGCCACCTGGGTCCAATAGACCCAGCAGGACCCATGGTAGGGCTGGCCCTGGTGACAATGCACAAGCACAACTGAAAGACAGGGATAAAGTGTTGTCACCCTAAGAAAAGGAAGCGCCTGAACAAGGACCCTCATAGTAGGATCACCAGGGATCATTTTAAGGAAAGCTGAAGATTGATAAAATATCTAAAAATAACATTGGAAATGACATAACTTGTTAAAGATCACATGAGATTTTAGTGATTGGGACTTTGCTGGTTCACTGTCAAGGCTGGTGTAAGACAAGGATGGTTAGCCGGTTGTGGGACAGCTGGAGACTTCGCAAAGATTAAAAACTACCAGCAGATTACAGACGAAAGAGCTATTGAAAACACACACGACTGATTATAGGATTTAGCTATGTCTGAAATGTGGAAGTGCAGGAAAAACACAGTTGGGTTCTTGGCCAAAAAAAAAACAAGGTCAAGAGAGGATTTGAAGAACGAAATTTATATTGTAAAAATAGCCAGCACTATGGAAGGGTCACTTATCACTCAAGATGACAAGCCTCTGTCTAAGGAGCGTATTTACTGTATAAAGCAGGGAATCTGACATTCACCAAACATTCACTACAGGTAAGCAGGGGCGTATCTACCAGGAGGTCAACAAGGCATTTTCCTAGGGTGGCATTTTTCAGGGGGGCAGCTGCAGGCATCACCCTGGTGTTGTTTCCTTAGAGCTGACTTTCTTGTAATAGCAATTGGAGAGGCTTACAGGGCCGGTGCAAGACTATTCTGCCCCCTAGGCAAGACCAGCTACTTGCGCCCCCCCCCCTCAATAAATAAATAAAAACTTCAAAATTTCCCCCCTATACTTGCATCACTCGCAGTGCCCCCATTAATGCAGAGTGACCAGTGCCCCCATCCAATGCAGAGTGACCAGTGCCCCCATCCAATGCAGAGTGACCAGTGCCCCCATTAATACAGAGTGACCAGTGCCCCCATCCAATGCAGAGTGACCAGTGCCCCCATCCAATGCAGAGTGACCAGTGTCCCCATTAATACAGAGTGACCAGTGCCCCCATCCAATGCAGAGTGACCAGTGCCCCCATCCAACGGAGGCAGCCCAAGTGGGATCTATGGCGCCCCCCTGTTCCAGTTCACGGTGCACCGTGGATGTCTGGTCACCCTAGGGTGGCAGCCAGGCTAGTAGGGAAACCAGCGGCCGTAGCTGCACCCCCTAAGCAGCAGTGCGCCCTAGGCGGCTGCCTAGTTCGTCTAGTGGGAGCACCGGCCCTGCTTACTGTCCACAAATAAAACATCCATGCAATTCAAATACAACATAGACTAAATAACACAGCTTAAAATAACAGACAATCAAACTAACAAATGCAAATAATACAACACTTTCTCTAACACCACCCCAAATAATATCCAGCACAATACCAACATACTAAAAAAAAAAAAAAAAAATCCTGATCATAAACCAGAATTAAAATCTTCACCTTCAGCCCTCACAGAAAGAATTATATATCTCGATCACCACAGGAAAAAATGATTTTGTGTGTCGATCTGTGGTGCATCGTGATTGTAACAATCTGTCACTGATGGTACTCAGACTGACCAACATATTGTGGAATGGGTGGGAGGAGTTGTCCAAGACTTACATAGCTTGAACAATATTCTCTTCTCCAACACCCCACTTTTAACCCAACAACATCACTGGCCTTGCAAATCAGTTCGTTGAGTCTGTTGGTGTCGGACACCCTAAGCATGCTTCCTCAGCATGTGCCACTGCATACAGGAGAGGGCTGCCCACCACAGACCCAGAAAACATCCTCAGCATTGTCCGGCAGATGTTAAAGGACCTCAGTCTCCTCAAAAAGTAGAGGCGGCTCTGAACCTTCCTATAAAGCACCTCAGTGTTCTTGCTTCAGTCCAGCTTATTATCTATGTGCACCCCCAGATACTTGAAACCCTCTACAACTTCCACATCCACTCTTCGGATGGAGATTGGGGTCACAGATGGCTTCCTCTTTCTAAAAGCCAAAACCAGCTCCTTTGTCTTTGTCACATTTATGGCACTTTTCCACTGCAAATTCCGGCTCGGCTCTACTCGGCCCTGCTTGGCCCGGTTTGCTTTTTCACTGCTGGTACCGCATGGTACGGAGTTGGAACGGTTCGGTATGGTACGGTATGGTTTGCTTTTCCACTAAAGTAGTACTAAAGTTAAGTGGGTGGGATAACAACGATTCTCTGACCAATCAGTGGCTAGTAGTGACTGCATGCAAAGGATTGTGGGATATGGTACCGGTATGGTACCTCTTGGAACCACAATCGAGGTGGTACTGTTTTTGAGAGCCGTACCGTTCGGTTCCATGCAGTGGAAAAGCGCCGCCGTACCGTACCGCACCGAACCGTTCCTACACCGTACCATGCGGTACCAGCAGTGGAAAAGCACAAAAGCGAGCCGAACCGTTCGGTTCCATGCAGTGGAAAAGCGCCATTAGATACAGATGATTATCCTCACACCATGTGACAAAGTTCTCCACCACAGTCCTATACTCAGTCTCTTCCCCACCCCTGATACATCCAACTACTGCAGAGTCATCAGAAAACTTTTGAAGATGGCAAGACTCTGGTAGCTGAAATAAGTGGTATAGACAGGAAAAAATCGTCTGCCCTAGCCCAACGCACATTAATAACTGCCATAACATAGGTAGAGCTGGAATTTTTAGCACTAATAGGTAAAGCGGCAAAACTAGGATCAGTCATCATATTGGGGGACTTCAATTATCCCGACATTGACTGGGAAGAGGGGACTGCACACTCGCATAAGGCCCGGCTATTCACGGAAACCTTACAGGATAACTACATGTCGCAGTTGGTGGATTCCCCTACTAGAGAGAATGCTATCCTGGATCTATTGATCACTAATGACCCAGACATAATCTCGGAGGTAGGAGTCCAGGACAACCTGGGCTCTAGCGATCACAGGATGATCACATTTAGTATAAATAACAATATAAAAAGGCAAGTGGGGAACATAAGAACCCTAAACTTCAGAAGGGCAGACTTTCCAAAATTGTACTCATTGATGGAAAGGGTAAACTGGGACCAAACCCTGGGATCACTGACCACAGAGGAAAAATGGGAATGCTTTAGAACAATATTAAGCAAAGGCATCTTGCAGTGCATTCCTATGGGGAATAAATTTAGAAGAGACAAAGCCAAACCTGGCTGGCTAAACCGTAGCGTTAAAAAACTTATTAGGGGAAAAAAATTGGCCTTCAAGAAATATAAATCAGAGGGCACTGTATCGGCCTTCCAGCAATACAAGGAGGAAAATAAGAAGTGTAAACACGAAATCAAGATGGCTAAAATCAACTTTGAGAGACAAATAGCGGAGGATAGTAAAAAAAACCCAAAGAAATTCTTTAAATATATCAACAGCAAAAAAACTAGGGCAGAGCATATTGCACACATAATTAGCGATGATGGGAGGATGGTTACAGAGGACACTGAAAAAGCAACCGTGCTGAATTCTTTTTTCTCGTCAGTCTTTACGCAGGAAAAGGAAGGGTACACTGACCATGACTGTATGGTTAGTAGTAATACACAGGACTTGCCACTATGGCTAACAGAGGGGGAAATCAGGGAAAGACTGGATAAACTTAACACAAACAAATAACCAGGCCCGGATGGCGTACATCCGAGAGTGCTCAAGGAACTCAGTATGGTTATATCTAGACCACTGTTCCTGATCTTTGCTGACAGTATTAGGACAGGAGATGTACCAGGGGATTGGAGGAAGGCTAACGTGATTCCGATATTCAAAAAGGGCCAGAGACATATCCCGGGAAATTATAGGCCTGTCAGTCTGACATCAATAATATGTAAACTTTTGGAGGGGATGATAAGGGACTATATCGTAGAGTATGCTAAAGATAACAACATCATCAGTAGTAACCAGCACGGGTTTACAAATGGGCGATCTTGTCAAACCAATCTCTTAGCATTCTACGAGGAAGTGAGCTGTGAGCTAGATAGGGGGAGACCAGTGGATGTGGTGTACTTGGATTTCGCTAAGGCGTTTGATACAGTTCCCCACAAGCGCTTAATTTATAAAATAAGGTCTGCAGGTATCGACAGCAGGGTTTGCTCTTGGATACGGAATTGGCTAAAAGGCCGTGTCCAAAGGGTAGTAATAAACAGCGCATACTCAGACTGGTCTGAGGTAGTAAGCGGGGTGCCCCAGGGCTCAGTCCTGGGACCAACCTTGTTCAATTTATTCATAAACAGCATTGAGGACGGGATCAGTAGTTCGTTATCAGTTTTTGCAGATGACACAAAATTGGCCAGGGCAATAACTGCACAGCATGAAGCAGATATCCTACAGAATGACCTGGACAAAATTACGGAGTGGGCAACGACATGGCAAATGAGGTTTAATGTGGAAAAGTGTAAGGTTTTGCACTTGGGGACCAAAAACATAAAAACACAATACACGTTAGGAGGGGAACCCTTGGGGGAATCAAAAATGGAGAAGGATCTGGGAGTCTTAGTTGATGATAGATTAGGCAACAGCATGCAATGCCAAGCGGCAGCTTCCAAAGCCAACAGAATATTAGCATGCATAAAGAAAGGGATGTATTCCAGAGATAAGACTATAATCCTTCCACTTTATAAAACTCTGGTCCGACCGCATCTGGAGTATTCTGTCCAGTTCTGGTCGCCAGTCCTCAGGAGGGATGTGTTGGAGCTGGAGAAAGTCCAGAGAAGGGCAACTAAACTGATTAGGGGGTTGGAGGACCTTACCTATGAAGAGCGGCTGCAATCGCTCGATTTATTTTCCCTGGAGAAAAGACGTCTGAGAGGGGACATGATAGCAATTTATAAATATCTTAATGGGGATCTCAGCTTAGAAGAAAAGCTGTTCATTCGAAGGAATTGCATGAGGACTCGAGGACATACAATGCGATTAGAGGAGAAGCGTTTTAACCTCAGGCAACGTGGGGGGTTCTTTACTGTTAGGGCTACAAGATTGTGGAATTGTCTACCACAAGAGGTGGTTTCTGCGGGTAGTATGGTGACTTTCAAAAGACTCTTAGACTTACATCTCAAGGATCAGGAGATTGAGGGCTATGTTAGATGATTACAGTCACACACACCTACACAGGTTGAACTGGATGGACTATTGTCTTTATTCAACCTCACCTACTATGTAACTATGTAACTATGTAACATGCATTAAAGCAAGTGCAATAATGAACTGCAATGCAAGAGTGAATGAACCCTCGAAGTGTTTTTCTAAGCATTTGCCTGTACTCCTCTATGTGTTTTATATTTGGTTTAGCCACATGCACTGTAATCTATTTGGTTCCCAGGATGCTTTTCATTTCCCACAGTCCATGTGACAGAACCATCACTATTTACATGTGTTTTGGATGCATTTCCATGGAAAAGACTATGAGTCACAATTACAAGCTCTGACCGAAGACTAAAGATGAGCTTATGTGTGTTTGGATGTTCTACCAAACTCACATGGCCGAGCTGACCAGGAAGTTGTCACCTGTAAAGGGCCATTTACCTATGGTGGGGGCAGCCGCACGTATACATGCCCTTTGTAAACGATCAGCTGCAGGATGGGGAATGCCCCCATGATTAGCCCATTACAGGTGGCAGCTTCCTGGCGGGCTTGGCTATGTGAGTTCGGAAGGAGGAGCTCAACAAATCTGAGCTTATCCCTACCGAATATAAATATGTCCAATTCCACCTAAAAAATTTAAAAAAAATGTAAGAATCTGCCTGTCTTTTGGCATGGCTGTAGGTGGGAGACTTGAAAGAAAAAAAATGAGGGAAAAGAACACAGGAGAGCCTTTCTATTGTAGCATAAGGCTCTGTTCACATCTAGGCGTTGCTATTTTTACAGGCGTTATTTTCTGACGTTTTTGTGCAGACGTTTTGAGTAGACAAGTAACCAATGAAAAGCAGTAAAACACCTGTAATCTGCCAAAAAAAAAGCTTTAAAGCGGAGTTCCGGTCTCAAAAATTTTTTTTAGCTAAAAATACCCCCGGGACAGTCAGGGCTAGTGCATTTCAGCAACGATAGCCTCTGAACTGTCCCCTGTTGCACTTACCTTTTAGAAGAAATACTTACCTTGAAAATGTCTTGTCCAGTGCTGCCATCTCAGGTGTGGGCAGCTGAAGCCAGAGTGTCCTCTTCGGTGACATCGGAGTCCCTGAATGCCCTGCACCGGCCCCGCTCGTCACTTCCGGTGCAGGCGCGTCAGGGACTCCGATGCCCAGAAGCTGTTTAGCAGGGAATGACGCGCCTGCGCCGGAAGTGACGAGCAGGTCCGGAGGAGGTGCATTGACTCCTGGGAGCGATGACGTTTGGCTCCCAGGAGTCAATGCAAGCAGGAAGTCACGACACGGGCCGCGACCGCAGAGGGAGGAAGTGGAAGGAAGGTAAGTATATTTTCTTCAAAAACAAGGTAAGTAAAGCAAAAAAAGAATTGTGATTATCCAATTCTTTTTCAGGTTACTTAGAGCAAGCGGATGTCATATTTTCGTTTTGAAGCTGGAACTCCACTTTAAGTACTTTTTTGAGCAACGGGTGGTTTGTTTAAGGCGACAGAATGCTCAAATGTGAACAGGGGCCATTAAAACGAATTGATTTTGTCTTGTTGGGTGTTTTTAGAGCAGAAAATCGCCCAAAAACGCCTAGATGTGAACGGAGCCTTATTATTGCAAATTTACTATAAACAGGTAAGCTCACATGAGAAACTGGTTGCATGCACTTTTGGTAATGTTCTGAGACACACCATAAACCGGGTGTGTGCCACCTGATATGCTCATGTGTGGGGAATACTTTCAGTCCCTATGCAATTCTTTGTAGGGAGATGGACGCACTCGAATGCCCAGGGTGTACCCATATCCAAGCTTGAAAATGGAAGGGTGCTGGTAGCCAATGGCATGAAAAAAGCCCATCAGGCGAAAAGGCTCCTGAGTTGTAGGAAAGGATGTGATTATTTATTGCGTTTGATGACTTTGGCCTGAATGCTTTGTACCAACCGTTAAGCAGTGTTAATTTAGTCTAAATTATTTTCGTCGACTAAATTAACACTGTTTTAATTGACTAAACCTAAAAATGGCATTTTGGTCAGAAGACTATGACTAAAACTAAATTGAAATTTGATGTAAAAACTTAACACTGCACTACCACATAAGAATAAGTAGGGGGGCATCTATTTGTACTAAGCTGCTGAAAGAAATAAAATTAAGAAAAATTAATTCCACATTTTAACGGCTCTTACTGTGAAGAAACCTTTCCGCCTTTGTAGCTGAAATCCCTTTTCCTCAAGACGTAAAGAGTGCCCCCTTGTCCTCTGTGATGACCTTAACCTCCCTAGCAGTATTCCCAAATGTGGCTCGGGGTTAATATAGAGTACCAAAAGCAGTAACCCCGAGCCACACTCGGGAATACCCCACAATAAAGCTCACCTTCCCCTGCGATTCTCCACCGTCCTCTCCCTGTCCACCAGGCATCCTCACACTGTCCTCCCGATGTGTGCTCGGCCAATGCCAGCACCTGTCTTCTGATTCCCTTCCCTGTGAGCGCCACGACGCAGGGGAGTGAAACCGGCGGCAATTTAAAAAATGTAAATAAAACAAATGACATGATACAAAGTTGTGATCCTAACTGATTACACTGTATCATGCCATTTCACCACAGGATTTCATCTGGTGCATTTTCCAGTTCTTTGTGCCTGGAAAATTGAGAACGACCATGGCGTCCAAAAAGCGTTCTTTTTACGCAAAAGTGCTTTTAGATGAACTGGAAAACAGCGACAGTGAAACAGAGTTACTTGAAGAACTGAGCGATAGCAATTAGAGGGAAAATTCGTCATCAGGTACAAAAAGTGATGAAAGTGACAATTCTACGACTGAGCTCAGCAATGTGCGGCCTTGGTGCTCTACTGAATGTGGTACGGATCAAGCAGCGCTCCCAAGATTCCCATTTACAGTTACCAAGACCAACCGGTACAAAGAGCAACAATGAGTTACGCATTGGAGGTTTGCAAGATGCAGAAAGTGGGAACCAGTGACTAAAGATGACATTTGGAAATTTCTGGGCCTAATAATTCTTCAGGGAGTGGTGGGGAAACCCCTGCAGAAGTGATATTGGACAACCAATACATTACTTGCCACTCCATTCTTTGGCACGGTCATGTCAGAATAAAGATTTTCCCTCATAATGAAATATCACCACTTTGAAAATAATGAAGAATTTGATGAAACTACTCATCCTGCACCAAAACTAAAAAAAAATTTGGGAAGTATATCAAATGATTCTTCAGAATTTCCAACGGAGCGATGTGCCAGAAAGAGACATCAGCATAGATCAGGGATGGCGAACCTTGGCACCCCAGATGTTTTGGAACTACATTTCCCATGATGCTTAACTATACTGTAGAGTGCATGAGCATCATGGGAAATGTAGTTCCAAAACATCTGGGATGCCAAGGTTCGCCATTACTGGCATAGATGAAAGTCTAATGGCCTACAAGGGAAGGCTCAGCTGGGTGCAATACATTGCATCAAAGAGGGCACGATTTGGTGTAAAATCCTACATGCTTTGCGAATTGTCAACTGGCTACAATTGGAATTCATTGATATACACTGGAAAAGGAACAAAATTTGATGAAAAATACAATAACTTTTGGAATGACAACATCTTCTGTTTTTTCACTAATTGAGCCATTGCTAAATCAGGGCTATTGTGTAACAACGGCCAATTTTTATACATCTCCTGAACTTTATGAGGTTATACCGCACAACAAAACCGATGCCTATGGAACCGTAGGGGCTAACCGGCGCAACATGCCGCCAATGTTTGGCAAAAAGAAACTCAAGACAAGAGAAATGGTTGCCTGGCAGAAAGGCAAAATGATGGCACTGCGATGGCGGGAAAAGAAATATGTGTGCCTAATGAGTACAGTGCATAACACCTCCACTGTTATAGTACGCATGAAAGGTGGGAAAGATGTCATGAAGCCACAAGCAGTGATAGACTACAACAACGCCATTGGAAGGGGTCAACAGAGCCGGCCAAGCAATGACATTCTACCCAGCTATGAGGAAGCAGCAAAAAAAAATACTATTAGAAGATCTTCAGACATCTTCTTGAGCAATGCTTGTGGAATGCATACATTCTGCTCAAAAAAAAAAAGAGTGACAAGTCTGTGATTCATGCGGACTTTAAGTTGCTGAACTAATCTTTCTGAGTCCCCAAGCACCATCAATGGCTGTGAACAGATCTGGACGTCGTGCTGTTGGCGTTGTCAACCCCGGAACGCCTGACTGGTCGTCACTTCATGGACTACATCCCACCAACTGAGAAAAAGTCAGCAAATACAAGGATGTGTGTGGTCTGTTGCTCGAAGAGAGATGAGAGTGGAAGGAAAATAAGAAAAGAAATCAGATTCTATTATCCCGATTGTGACGTCGGACTTTGTGCAGTCCCATGTTTCAAAATATTTCATACCCAAGGTGTTTACTAAAACTTTATTACAGTGACTAGTAATATCGCACCCCTTGTTTGTACACATTTCAGTGTTTTTGGTTTGATTATATTATTGAATAAGATGTATTATTATATTATTAATATAATATATTATTATATTATAATTTATGATTTAGTGTTTCAAACTTTATCATACCCGGGATGTCGACTGGACTCTTGTTTGGACAGATTTAAGTGAGTTATTCCTAAGAATTACAGGCCTAAAATATAAAACAACATATTTCCATGCAAAACAATGTACCACTTTTAGCACAAAAAATCGGACATAATCAGACCGCCAGGGAGGTTAAAGTGAATAACTCACCAACAAGTTCACTATATGGATCCCCCATGTATTTATGTTGAATATCCCCCTTTATCTTCTCTTCTCAAGAGAGAATACATTAATTTCCTCTGATCTTTCCTCATAGCTGAGCTCCTCCATGCCTCTTATCAGTTTGGTTGCCCTTCTCTGCACTTTCTTCAGTTCCCCAATTAGCCAGAAGAAGTCATATGTTTGAAGAAGTGTAGAGTAGCCAAAAAACACATTACATTGGTGTCTAATAAAGCTATTTATCAAACACAACAAATAACTGCTTGAGTCATATCCTTCCAAGTTGCCTCTGCCACCAAACTGGGAGTTTTTAAGCCATTGGCCCCCATTTAAGAAAACTGTAATTCACGGAAACAATGTCAAATTACTCTTGTGTGTTCTAACTCATGGTATATTTTGGTGAATCAAAAACAGCAACAGCACATAACCTAAGTTAGGGGTTGGACAGTCCAAAGCCCATGGAAATTTGGTGAAACCAGCAATTCACAATGTCCTGCTTGCAAACGTGTCCTTCAAGAACCTATGTATAAAGTGCATTGCTCCTAGGAACAGGCATTTTCTTAACACAGTTTTTTTTTCTCCATTAAAAAGAGCCAAAGATCAAAAGACAAATCTTAACTAGTTTCGTGCCAATACACTTTCCTATGGAATTGGCAAGAGCAAGAGAAGTGACTGCTGGCAGATTAGTTTAGAGCAGTCTTTCTCAACCTTATTACCCCCAAGGAACCCTTGAAATAATTTTAAAGTCCAGAGAACCCCTGCTAAAATTAATTTATTGAGGGTAAGTGGGAAGAATGTTCAATACATTCATAGTTTGTGGGAATACAGCCCCCATTACAGCCCCCATTACAGTGGTGGTCAGAATTCCATCCTTACAGACAGCTAAAAAGATCATTGATGCAATACCGCTGACTCTTTCAAGTGGCATTGGCCTGAGACCTATACAACAACCAATAAAAGGGAGGTTAATCCGCTCATAGCCCGTAGCAATCTCTAGAGGAAACCTAGGCTTCCACTGAACCCTGTTTGAGAATGGCTGGCTTGGAGTGCCGAAATCCAGGAGGCCACAGACTCCTAGACCCAAAACAACAACCTTAGGTCATACCTTCCACATATGAATATCCTTGGCAGAGCTTTGCCTCTCTTTTGTCGTCTGTTGGTGAGATGTCCTCTGGTGGCCAACGTAACTCTCCGCTCTCCACGTCTCCTGACTCCGTGGGCTCCACCACGATCGACGGTAACCTCTTGGTCAACTTAGGGTGTTTATCATGTGAGTCTGGAAAGATCTGTAGAGAGAAAATGACTTAATGAGGCTGTAGAAGTTATTGATAAAGCACATAAAACATCAGAAACAGACATAACTTCCTGCTTGAGCTGACAACTCTGTCTCTGGTAGACTGAAATCCCCCAGTTCTCCCCTGCTGGGCTATGTAACATCTCACCTTCTCCTCATCTCTATAACTTAGCAGGGTGGTGTTCTGTAGCCCACTAGGATTGACAACACTGCTTGGGATCTTGGTGCGGTGGTGGCAGCAGTGTCAGCTCAAACAAGAAGTTTGATCCCAGAAGCAGCTGCCTCATGTTGGGGGTATCGCATTGCAAGCATGCACATTCCAGGTCAGTGGTGGCATTTAGTGGACCATGGCCTCCCTTCTACTGGGCTGCAGCTTTCTGTCTGCTCTGACAAGTACTGCTGTCCCACCACACTCAATCTCACCCCAACTATCCACAGTCAACATGAAAAACACACCATGAAGCCCAAATGACAACTCACGCCCAGCTGCTAAAATATAGGTAAATGGCATTGCACCCTCCATGCCAACTATGGTCATCCAGAGCACAGGGAGAGGAGAACAGGTGCACCAGAGCACACAGGGCGGCACACCCATCTACATCATGCCTAAGCGACTGGGAGTGGTGCAGTTCCGCAATTACTATTGCTTAGTCTTAGGCACTGGGCGACCCTGTCCCAGAAAGTTTACAATGTACCATAGATGCGTTATTTAATATACTGTTGATGTTTTATAACTTATTATATACCATGTTGATGAGCAAATCAGGTTTGCACCACTGTTTTGTAATGGTCCACTTGGTTGCTGCCATTATTATTATGAGTTTTTTTTTGAGGGGAGAAAGCCCCACCTCATATGCATTCAGTAATATTGTCTAACCTGGCAGGTGTTACCTGCATCCAAAGAGATCCGACACCAGACCCTGAATTGCCATAAAGAAAGCGGAGGCCACTTGGCAATCCCATGATATATGCCTATAAGTCCTTATCATGTGACATCCCCGCTGCCGAGTGGGGGCAGGCACGCGACCGATGTAGGTCTACGTCGGTTCGCGCAGGAGAGCCGCACTGCCGCAGTAAAAAGGTGGCGGGCGGTCGGAGACTGGTTAAGGTATTGACGTGATCTGGTTCCTGGGCAGGCGGCTTCTACACTTCTGAGGATCTCCACATTCTCCTTGGCTTGTAATGTAGCGAGAATGGAAAGTGAAGTGCCACACCACTGCTAGGAGATCCAGATACAAATTGTATTCCTTAGTCAGGGGTACAATCCAAAAAAATAGCAATCACATTTTGGTGGTCCAAGCGCCCTCTTTATCAGGGCTTGACTGGCAACAATGTGAAAAGGCCAAAAGTGAACCAGATCTACAATGGTATTTTTTCCAGTGTGAAATACAAGCAGAGGCTTTGTATTTTCACAGGGGCCGCAAAGCCGGAAGGAAGACCGGCGGAAGAAGGAAGCCCTGTCAGCGGTGACAGCGTGCCGCTGAAGGGATTCATACAAGCACATTATGCACTTGCTTAAATGAGGAATGTTGGTTATTTTTTTTTTTTTTTTTTATTGCCGCAGTTTACAGCACCTTTAAGAAATGTTTGGCCTATGGTAATTTCTTTGGTTATGATTTCCACATTTAGGTTATCCAGTTGGGTTGTTCCTGGCTTTGGAAAGGGCAGTTTGTAGCCTATTTAAATGTTTGAAGGTTTATAAAGGCTTGAGGGCTTAAAAAGATGTTTACAGAAATACGAATTTGTAAACTGTGGTCAGAGTTAGCAGTAGGTTGGCCTTGAGAACTGTCTGGTGGACAGAAGAGCTTTTAAGAGAACTAGATAGCTTTCTTGCATACTTTGCTTTTAGCAGTACCTTGCTTTGTTGCAGTTCTAGTAAAATTTTGCCCTCGGTCATCCTAAAGTTTGTTCTGCTGCTTGTGATTGCAGAAGGTTTAGAGCAGGCATGTCAAACCTGCGGCCCGGGGGCCACATGCGGCCCAGAACCGCAGGCAAAGCGGCCCACTGCACCCTGACAATTTTTTTTTTTTTTGCTAGGGAGGAAGGAAGGCGGGTCGGGGGCACGGCCACAGTGGCTTCCAATTAACTGTAGACAGAGGCTGCCTCGAAAGGGATCATCCTCTAGTTGTGTTAAATTAGTGCTGGGGGGGGGGGGGCGTCAGTGCGGAAGGACGCGACGGCATTTTATTACTTATGTACCTCAACTATAGTATATATTTTATATGCGGCCGAGAAAATTTCTCTGTACTCAATGTGGCCCAGAGAAGCCAAAAGGTTGGACACCCATGGTTTAGAGCATGGGTGTCCAACCTTTTGGCTTCTCTGGGCCACATTGAGTGTAGAGAAATTTTCTCGGGCCACATATAAAATATATACTATAGTTAAGGTATATAAGTAATAAAACACCGCCGTGCTTTTGCCGTGCTGACACCCCCCCCCCCCCAGCACTAATTTAACACAACTAGAGGATGATCCCTTCCGAGGCATCCTCTGCCTACAGTTAGTTGGAAGCCGCTGTGGCCGTGCCCCCGACCAGACTTCCTTCCTCCCCAGCAAAAAATTAGAAATAAATTGTCAGGGGGCAGTGGACCGCATTGCCTGCGGTACTGGGCCGCAGGTTGGACATGCCTGGTTTAGAGCTTGTATGGCAATTAGGAATTGAGCCCATGTGGATGAGGAGGGTGATGTCTTATCGGTGGTAGTTAATCCAGATATTTTCTTCTGTAGGTGGTCATGGTGCCGTTGTCGTTTTTTGTAGTGACTGCAATATATTTTTTCCCCTCATGTTATCAATAATATGGAAAATACCTCCTAAGAAAATCTTTGGCACACACACAAAAATAAGTTTGTGCGTGTGCCAAAGATTTTCTTTGGAGGTATTTTCCATATCATTGATAGTAAACTATTTTTAATGTTTGCTTTGAATGGAGCTTACAAATGATGGTTGGGTAAACAGAGCATCATTTAACCTCCAGAGAAATTGTTTCTTATGGGTTAAGGGAGAAGAGAGATCAGCTTAAAACCATTTTATGACTAGACTAGGTGCATGGATGAATTTGAGAATCATTTAAGCTATTACAGTGATGAGCTGAGATGGTTGCAGTCAATACATGAGTGATGGGCTGCCAGATGGAATGTATGCCTTAGAGCAGCCTTTTTAACCTTGATGAATTCTTGAAGTCATTTTCAGGTCCAATAAATTCAACTCATCAGAGATCAGTTGGAAAAATTCCCCACATATTGGTGGTTGGTAGGAAGAATGTCCCTTCTACAGTGGTGGTCAAAATGCCACACTTACAGATAGCTAAGGATCATTGGTGTCATGCAAAAAACCAAATAAGGTGTTTTGGCGCACTGAGATGAAGTCATCCAGGTAAGCAAAGAATAATGGCAGGTGTAATAAAGTCCTTAAAGTCCAATGAATCCAAAAGTTCCCAAAAAGTTTGACTCAGTGGCAGCTGATTCATCAAGAGCTAGGAGATACTTTGTTTAAATGCTAAATGGAAGAAGGAAAACAACACCATCTAAGTGTAGCATGCTCCTAATTCAGGCCTGAACACATGCCACGCCCCAACACTTCCTGTGACACCATCTCAGCCCGCCCAGTGGACCCAAGCAGCCCAAGTAGTGCTAGGAGCCACCACCACAGCCCTGGACAGCCTTTTAGGGTTCAGTCAGCGGGATCGGACTAAAACCAGACAGCGGTGCTTGTAGCTAGTTGAGCGCTCTCCTTGCTGTTTCTTGTTAGTTGCTTACTAGTGGAAATAAAATTGTTTTTTTTATACTATGCTTAGATGGAGCTGTTTCATTGGTGTCATGCTGCTGGTGTTGGCCCTGGAACTATGCATGCATCATCAAATTAGAGGTCAATCAGCTACAGCTCGAGGAACCCCTGGCAACCTCTTGATTGACCTTCGTTGAGAATGGCTACCTTAGAGTGAGGATTTACCTGGCACCAAGAATCACCTTATTGTAGGTGCTGTAAATGGGTTTTTATGGTTTTCTATAAAGTTGGGGATTGTTGGATTGATGCAACTGATGAAGAGGAGTGGTCCTCATTGGACTGGAATACACTTTGAGGTCTCTAGCTCAAATAATTTGATGATCTGAGTTCTCTATTTTAGTTTGATTACATTTGGGGCATAGACATTGGCCAACACAATTGTGGATCTTAACAATGAGCCCACTAATATCTACTTCCAGTGAGCCCACTAATATCTACTTCCAATGATCCCAATAATCTACTTCCAGGTTCTCTCACCAACTTTGTTGTAGTAATTGAAAGTGTATTTCTAAAGAGAAGAGCAATTCCCATAGTTAAAGTATCTGCTGTGGTAAGGTATATTCTGAAGTAAGATTTATCAAAGTATGTAGGAGTATATGATTTTGTGAAGTTTGTCTCTTGATTACACCAGTTTTTTTCTTTCCATGCTCCAGAATGGCCTTCCTCCGATTCCATTGGGAATTTAAACTGTGAAGATTGTGTGAGATTACTTTTAAATCCAAAGCAACAGAGAATATCTTCGATAGGATGTGCTTGAGGTAAAAGTTTGGGGTGTTTGGGGTGTTGTACTTCATGCATAGCTACTGTATATACCTTTCTAAATTCGATTTGGCTACTTTTTATTTTATTTTTTTGGTTCCCTTACCATATTTTAAATTAAAAATAACTTCATTTCTTCCAACTTCCTCCTTATGTGGCCACGGCCGCCGACGTCATTTCCTCCTTTGCATTGACTCCTGGGAGATGAGTGTCATCCATCCCAGGAGTCAGTGCGCCTGCACCTGCGTCCCTCGTCACTTCTGGTTTCTTATGAACCTTAGGCAATTGATAAATGACAGGTACTCTTGGTGTATCCGGTATTAAGTATCTGGCCTCTTTTTTATTCAAAATTCCCTCTTTCCGAGCCTCTTTGACCAATCGTTTAAGTTTGGCCCTATATTTATTTATTGGGTTTCCTTTCAGCTCCTCGTAGGTTTCTTTATCACCCACTAATCTATTTAATTCATCGAAATAGTCTGATTTATTGAGAATCACTAACCCTCCCCCTTGTCCGCTCCTCTGATAACAATCTGTTTTTTTCTTTTCTAATGACTCCAATCCCTTTTTAATATCTCTCTTACATCTTGTGGGATTCATTTTTAGTTTCTCAAGGTCATGTTCAACCATAGCCCTGAACACTTCAGAGAAATGATTATTAGTATTTTTCTGGTTGAAGTTTGAATTATTTCTCAATTCAGTCTGTTGGTAACCAGAATCATCCTGTTCCGGTGACACATGGCTTTTGTGAAAATATTTTTTGATATTTAATTTCCTCATAAATTTCTGATAATTAATAAAAACATTGAATTTATTTAGGTTCCTAGCTGGGGTGAATTTAAGACCTACTTTTATTTCATCTGTTGCGTCACTTAAATTGAAAATACCTTGCATTATGTCTCTCTTTTTCTTTTCCCCCTTCCTTCCTCTGCAGCCTCTTGTCCTATTCTTATTCCCTATGTATATCTCGGGATATAAATAGAGGCTTGTACTGACCGGAAATGAGGTCCTGGATGACGCCCTGTGGGAGGACGAAACGTGTTTATGTATTTTACGGTTTCGTGTTGTAACAACGTCACTTCCAGTTGCCATGGAACGCATGGTGGTTATGGTGTTCGCTGAAACTTATTGCTGTTTACATGCTGTTTTACTGCTACCATTTTGTAAGTATGTTTTTATTGCGCCAATAAACTGCAACCCTATGGTACTTCACTGTTGGCTCCTTCTCTTTGTTCCGCACTTGAGGATTACTGGAACATTTTAGAGGCTACTGGGGAGTTCTTGATCTGATCCTTGTGACCCATCAGTCCTATTTAAAGTGAATTTATGTGGAGCACTTTAGCACTTTTAAGAAGATTGGAGCACATTTCATTGATTATATCACTTTATTTGGACTTTTATATATATGTTAATATGATGCTAGCTAGTTTTATTTTTTTTTTCATGAAAATACAATTATTTTAGTAAATATAAATATAAATAGCTTAGTGTTGCACAGTGGGCAAAAATAAGCACAGAATAAACAAGTAGGACCAGTCATACATTGTAACATAATAAACATACTTTTTCACCAAACTTCAAAAGTCCAAGGCTTGAAATAAACACCCCTTGAGCTGTATGACTCAGGGAAATTAGATTTAGGTGTGAAGGGGCGAGCATTCACACATTGTCTAAAAACTGAATGTCTACACCAGCCATTCTCAACCAGGGTCCCTCCAGAGGTTGCTAGTGGTTCCTTGAGCTGTGGCTGATTGACCTCCTATCTGGTGGTGCCATCATAGATCTAGGTCTATCACTACATAGCAGAGCCAGTATCATATCACATCATAATACCAAATATCTTTAAAGCTTAATGTAATGGTGGCATTCTAACCAGCACTGTAAGGGGGACTTTATTTTCACTGGCCACCAGTTTAGGGGGCTTTTTTTCTAATGACCCCCCAATGGATTCATCTTAGCAGGGGTTCCCTGAGTCAAGATATTTACTTCATGGGTTCCTGTGGGATAATAAAACTGAGAAAGACTGCTTTAAACCTTCTGTTTGAGTAGAAGATTAGGAATATCATATCATGCTGGGCCTCAATAAGGCTAGGTTCACACTTGCTTTGCTATAGATTGCTTTTCAGAATGCATCTAAGTAGCTGCTGTCGGGCATTCAGGAGGCAATGACGAATGCCTGTTTGTTTGTTTTTTTGCTGAATGGCCATTCTCAGTGGGACCATGAGCAAAGCATTTGCTGAAGGTTGCAGACCCATTAACTTGAATGGGTGAGTTTGACAAAGCAATGCAATCGTATCATTGAACAGCCTTCTCCAGCTGCTGTATAGTAGGTGGGCTATTCAACCACTGTTTTTACTGCCCCCTGGCTGCCCAATGCGAAAGAGGCCTAAAGGAGTCAGTAATGCTTGTAGCCTCTGTCTGGTAAGGGGCCTGAGGCCAGTTTATTGTCATTTTTTGATAAAATACTGTTTTCACTTTTTTTTATCTCAATGTTACATAGTTACATAGTTACATAGTAGGTGAGGTTGAATAAAGACAATAGTCCATCCAGTTCAACCTGTGTAGGCATGTGTGGCTGTAATCATCTCCCATACCCCTGAATGTTCTGATCCTTGAGATGTAAGTCTAAGAGTCTTTTGAAAGCCACCATACTACCCGCAGAAACCACCTCTTGTGGTAGAGAATTCCACAATCTTGTTGCCCTAACAGTAAAGAACCCCCCGCGTTGCCTGAGGTTAAAACGCTTCTCCTCTAATCGCATTGTATGCCCTCGAGTCCTCATGCAATCCCTTCGAATGAACAGCTTTTTTTCTAAGCTGGGATCCCCATTAAGATATTTATAAATTGCTATCATGTCCCCCCTCAGACGTCTCTTCTCCAGGGAGAATAAATCGAGCGATTGTAGACGCTCTTCATAGTCAAGGTCCTCCAATCCCCTAATTAGTTTAGTTGCCCTTCTCTGGACTCTCTCCAGCTCCAACACATCCCTCCTGAGGACTGGCGACCAGAACTGGACGGAATACTCCAGATGCGGTCGGACCAGAGTTTTATAAAGTGGAAGGATTATAGTCTTATCTCTGGAATGCATCCCTTTCTTTATGCATGCTAATATTCTGTTGGCTTTGGAAGCTGCCGCTTGACATTGCATGCTGTTTCCTAATCTATCATCAACCAATACTCCCAGATCCTTCTCCATTTTTGATTCCCCCAAGGGCTCCCCTCCTAACGTGTATAGTGATTTTATGTTTTTAGTCCCCAAGTGCAAAACCTTACACTTCTCCACGTTAAACCTCATTTGCCATGTCGTTGCCCACTCTGTTATTTTGTCCAGGTCATTCTGCAGGATATCTGCTTCATGTTGTGAAGTTATTGCCCTGCCCAATTTTGTGTCATCTGCAAAAACTGATATCGAACTACTGATCCCGACCTCAATGTTGTTTATGAATAAATTGAACAAGGTTGGTCCCAGGACTGAGCCTTGGGGGACCCCGCTTACCACCTCAGAGCAGTCTGAGTATGCGCTGTTTATTACTACCCTTTGGACCCGCCTTTTTAGCCAGTTCCGTATCCAAGAGCAAACCCTGCTATCGATACCTGCAGACCTTATTTTATAAATTAAGCGCTTGTGGGGAACTGTATCAAACGCCTTAGCGAAATCTAAGTACACCACATCTACTGGTCTGCCCCTATCTAGCTCACAGCTCACCTCCTCGTAGAATGTAAGGAGATTGGTTTGACAAGAACGCCCATTTGTAAACCCGTGCTGATTACTGCTGATGATGTTGTTGTCCTTAGCAAACTCTACAATATAGTCCCTTATCATCCCCTCCAGAAGTTTACATACTACTGATGTCAAACTGACAGGCCTATAATTTCCCGGGATATGCCTCTGGCCCTTTTTGAATATTGGAATCACGTTAGCTTTCTTCCAATCCCCTGGTACATCTCCTGTCCTAATACTGTCAGCAAAGATCAGGAACAGTGGTCTCGATATAACTTTACTGAGTTCCTTGAGTACTCTCGGATGTATGCCATCCGGTCCTGGTGATTTGTTTGTGTTAAGTTTATCCAGCCTTTCCCTGATTTCCCCCTCTGTTAGCCATGGTGGCAAGTCCTGTTTATTACTACTAACCATACAGTCATGGTCAGTGTACCCCTCCTTTTCCTGTGTAAAGACTGACGAGAAAAAAGCATTTAGCACGGTTGCTTTTTCAGTGTCCTCTGTAACCATCCTCCCATCATTGTTAATTATGTGTGCAATATGCTCTGCCTTAGTTTTTTTGCTGTTGATATATTTAAAGAATTTCTTTGGGTTTTTTTTACTATCCTCCGCTATTTGTCTCTCAAAGTTGATTTTAGCCATCTTGATTTCTTGTTTACTTTTCTTATTTGCCTCCTTGTATTGCTCGAAAGCCGATACTGTGCCCTCTGATTTATACTTCTTGAAGGCCAATTTTTTCCCCCTAATAAGTTTTATGACGCTACAGTTTAGCCAGCCAGGTTTGGCTTTGTCTCTTCTAAATTTATTTCCCATAGGAATGCTCTGCAAGATGCCTTTGCCTAATATGTTCCTAAAGCATTCCCATTTTTCCTCTGTGGTCAGGGATCCCAGGGTTTGGTCCCAGTTTACCTTTTCCATCATTGAGTACAATTTTGGAAAGTTTGCCCTTCTGAAGTTTAGGGTTCTTATGTTCCCCACTTGTCTTGTTATGTTGTTATTTACACTAAATGTGATCATCCTGTGATCGCTAGAGCCCAGGTTGTCCTGGACTCCTACCTCCGAGATTATGTCTGGGTCATTAGTGAGCAATAGATCCAGGACTGCGTTTTCTCTGGTGGGGGAATCCACCAACTGTGACATGTAATTATCCAGTAAGGTTTCCGTGAATAGGCGGGCCTTCTGTGAGTGTGCAGTCCCCTCTTCCCAGTCAATGTCGGGGTAATTGAAGTCCCCCAATACGATGACTGATCCCAATTTTGCCACTTTACCCATTAGTGCTAAAAATTCCAGCTCTACCTCCTCCCCTTGGTTAGGTGGCCTATAGCAAACCCCCACAATTACTTTCCCCTTTTCTCCTTCCCTATGGAGTTCAACCCACACAGATTCTAAATCCATGCTCATCCCATCCGTAATGTCACTCCTTTCTGTCACCTTTATATTGTTCTTGACATAGAGACATACCCCTCCCCCTCTTTTTCCTACCCTGTCCTTCCGGTACACCGAATACCCTTGGATATTGGCCAGCCAGTCATGTGAGTGGTCGAACCAAGTCTCTGTTATTCCCACAAGGTCTATGTCCTCCTCATGTACTAACATTTCCAACTCATCCATTTTATTAGCTAGGCTCCTGGCATTAGCATATACACCTCTTAGTTTTACGGAAGTTAAACGTGATTGGCGGTTATGTTTATTCCTGTTTGGTCTGAGGTTCTCCCGCACAGACCTGCCAATTGACCTTGTGGACCTACTGTCGCTGCTGACACTACAGCTGCCTTCAGTCCTCTGCTTCCTCCTGACTGACTCTACTTCTGAGCCCTCCCCCCCGTCTCCTAGTTTAAAAGCCCCTCCAACTTGGTGGCCATCTTTCTCCCCAAAAGAGCTGTACCGTCCCCATTAAGGTGCAGCCCATCCTTACTAAAGAGCCGGTAGCCGACTGAGAAGTCAGCCCAGTTCTCCAGGAACCCAAACCCCTCCTTCCTACACCAATTCCTCAGCCACTTGTTAAGTTCCCTAATCTCCTTCTGCCTCTCCTGTGTGGCTCGAGGTACAGGCAGTATTTCAGAGAAAACCACCTTGGAGGTCCTTTTCCTCAATCTATTACCTAAGTCCCTGAAATCGTTCTTAAGGATCCTCCACCTACCTTTAACTTTGTCATTAGTGCCCACGTGCACCATGACCGCTGGGTCATCCCCAGCCCCGCCCAACAATCTGTCTGCCAGATCTGCGATGTGCCGAACTCGGGCGCCCGGTAAACAGCAAACTGTTCGGTTCACGAGATCTTTTTTACAGATTTCCCTCTCTGTCCTCTTGATAATTGAGTCCCCCACTACCACAACCTTTCTAACCTTTCCTGAGTTACGGCCCCCCTTCTTCCTGGAGCCGTCCCTCCCCTGGCAGCTGGGGGAGGGTGCATGCTCCAGCTCTGCCACCCCTGAGCTGATATCCCCCTCAACCTGCAACTCGACAGATTTGTTAGGGTGTACCAACTCAGGATTGGCCTCCCTGGCTCTCCTCCCTCTACCCTTCCTAACAGTCACCCAGCTGCGTACCTCTGCTTCTTGCGTCTCCTCTGTTCCTCCCTCCTCTATGCTGGCCCCTACCAGCGCCTGATAGGTAATGTCCAAGCTCCTTTCCAGGTTGTTGATGCCACGCAGTGTTGCCACTGTGTTCTGTAGGTCCAGGATCTGGTCTACCAGAGCAACAAGTTGCTCACATCTTGCACAGCAGTATTCGCCCTCGAATGGTTCATCAAGGAACGCATACATGCAGCAAGAAGTGCACTGAGTGGCATCCGCAATCCTGTCGGACATTATTACCCACTACTCTATGGGGATAATGTTAACGACCTGCTCTTCCTTACCTACCCTACCTCTAACTTCCCTGGTACTAAACCTGGGGTACTCACCAGTCGCTAATATACTAACCAGTCGCTAAGATACTCACCAGTCGCAAAGATCCAACAGACGCAAAGATACTCACCAGTCGCAAAGATCCAACAGACGCAAAGATACTCACCAGTCGCAACGATACTCACTAACCGCAACGATACTCACCAGTCGCAAAGATCCAACAGACACAAGATACTCACCAGTCGCAAAGATACTCACCAGTCGCAAGGATACTCACCAGTCGCAAAGATACTCACCAGTCGCAAAGAATCTCACCAGTCGCAAGATACTCACCCGATACACACCAGTTGCAAATATACTCACCAGTCGCAAGATGCTAACCCTCGCAAGATGCTAACCAGTCGCAAAATGCTCACTAGTCGCTAAGATACTCACCAGTCTCTAAAATACTCACGGTCGGTCGCAGAACAGTCTTGTCAGTCGCAGAAGTCTTGTCAGTCGCAGAACAGTCTTGTCAGTCGCAGAACAGTCTTGTCAGTCGCAGAACGGTCTTGTCAGTCGCAGAACGGTCTTGTCGGTCGCAGAACGGTCTTGTCGGTCGCAGAACGGTCTTGTCGGTCGCAGAACAGTCTTGTCGGTCGCAGAACAGTCTTGTCGGTCGCAGAACAGTCTTGTCGGTCGCAGAACAGTCTTGTCGGTCGCAGAACAGTCTTGTCGGTCGCAGAACAGTCTTGTCGGTCGCAGAACAGTCTTGTCGGTCGCAGAACAGTCTTGTCGGTCGCAGAACAGTCTTGTCAGTCGCAGAACAGTCTTGTCAGTCGCAGAAGTCTTGTCAGTCGCAGAACGGTCTTGTCGGTCGCAGAACGGTCTTGTCGGTCGCAGAACGGTCTTGTCGGTCGCAGAACAGTCTTGTCGGTCGCAGAACAGTCTTGTCGGTCGCAGAACAGTCTTGTCGGTCGCAGAACAGTCTTGTCAGTCGCAGAACAGTCTTGTCAGTCGCAGAACAGTCTTGTCAGTCGCAGAACAGTCTTGTCAGTCGTTGACGGTCGCAAGCAAGGTCAGTCAGTCACAGATCCCTATGGTCAGTCAGTCACAGATCCCTATGGTCAGTCAGTCACAGGATGGTCTGTCAGTCCGTCAGTCACAGGTCCCCAAAGCACGTCACACAGCTGCAGGGAGATACTCACCAGTCGCCGCTGCTCCTCCTCCCCTGCTTCCGTGAACCTCCCTCCTCAATACTGTGTGGTGTCCGTTCACCGCCGCAGCCGCTGCTCCGCCGTCTACGGCCGCGGCTTCCAGTCCTGGTCCTTCACGTCCCGGTCCCGCTCTCTGTTCCGGTCTCTCTGTCCCCTGCACTCGCGCCGGCTTCTGGTGACCTAGTGCGGCTCCCCCGCACGTGTCACCCGGCTCTCCTCCACGCTCTCCTCTACACACACTCCTCCGGCTGCTCGCTGCTGCTTGCTCCTCCCACTTCCGGACCGGAGCAGTCTCTGACTGTGTACCTGATGTCCTTCAGCCTGCTGGCAGCCAAATCCTGTCTACATGCACTGCAGTGAAGGGTGCATGGTATTTCTCAGGACGGGCTTCCTGATGATGGCATCAACCCTATTTGCTTCACCATGGCCACTTGCACTGTTCATTAGGAATGCGTGTTTTAGGGTGAAAACACTGGTCAGTAGCGTGACAGGGACCGAGCACTGTCACTTTATAACATGATTAGCACTTTTGACTTGCAACAGTAAAGTCATCGATTTGAATCCCAACCACTGCCTGCATGGAGTTTGCATGTTCTCCCTATGCTTATGTGGGTTTCCAACATTACTCCAAAAAGACATGCTGGTAAGTTAATTGGCTCATGTCTAAATTACCTCAATATTTTTATGTATGGATGTAAGTTACGAACCTTAAAGCGGAGTTCCAACCTAATTTTAAACTTTACTTCATGCATAGCTATATACCTTTCTAAATTCGATTTGGCTATTTTTTTTTTTGGTTCCCTCACCTTATTTTTAATTAAAAATAACTTCATTTCTTCCAACTTCCTCCTTATGCGGCCGCCGACATAATTTCCTCCTTTGCATTGACTCCTGGGAGATGAGTGTCATCAATCCCAGGAGTCAGTGCGCCTGCACCGGTGTCTCTTGTCACTTCCGGTTCAGGCGCGTCCTTCTCTGCCGATGAATGGAGAACAGCTTCTGTGCATGCACAATGAGCTGTGGGATGACGCCCCTGCCCCGGAAGTGATGAGGGTATAGCATTCTGGGACTCATGAAATCCAAGAAGAGGAACACCGTGGCTTCAGCTGCCCATACCGCAGAGGGCCGCACTGGACAAGAACTTCAAAAGGTAAGTAATTCATCTTGCAGGTACACTAAACAGGGAACAGTTTAGAGCATATCCTTGTTTAAATACCCTAGCCCTGACTATTCTAGGGGTATTTTTAGGTTAAAAAAAAAAAAACTCTGCTTTAAATTGTAAGCTCCTTGAGGACAGGGACTGATGTGAATGTACTATATTTGTAAATTGTGGGCATCATGTAAAATACCTGTAATAAATCAGTTGCAATGAAAGTCGCAGATTTTAAAATACTAAAAATTTCTTTTGAAATGACTTTAATATGTTAAAGTATTACTAAACCCAGGAGCCTGCATTCACTATATCTGGTCTCCCACAGTACACAGAACATACTCGCGCGCTATGGTAAAAATAAAGTAAAAAGAGGAGAATAATTAGCAGCAGCTGTGCATCAAGCGTGATTCACTTGTAAACATGAAAGAAAAAAAACAGAGCTAGCATCATATCAACATATATATAGATATAACAGTCCAAATAAAGTGATATAATCAATGGAAAGTGCTCCTGTGCTCCAATCTTCTTAAAAGTGCTGAAGTGCTCCACATAAATTAATTCCGTGATGTGACACACACCCCCTTTTGTGTCCCTCCTCACCAGAAAAAATGCCCCCCCCAGCTTTTCAGTCTGGGAGTCAAACAGGCTTGATTTAAATAGGACTGATGGGTCACAAGGAACGGATCAAGAACTCCCCAGTAGCCTCTAAAATGTTCCAGTAATCCTCAAGTGCGGAACAAAGAGAAGGAGCCAACAGTGAAGTACTGTAGGGCTGCATTTTTTTGGCACAATAAAAAACATACTTACAAAATGGTAGCAGAAAAACAGCATGTAAACAGCAATAAGCTTCCACAAATGCCGTAACCACCATGAGATCCATTAGAACTGGATGTGACGTCAGTACAACTTGAAACTGGAAATTACATCAACGCGTTTCGCCCTCCCACAGGGCATCATCAAGGGCCTCATTTCTGGTCAGTACAAGCCTCTATTTATATCCCGAGAAGAGCCGCCTCTTCCCCATTGACCAATCAAAAAGACATGGAGGCCATATTGGAAGCGAGTCCAAAATGCCATTAATAGATATATATCAATATATCCACTTGCTTAAAATAGTCTCAACGATGTCACTTACATATCATTAAAAAAAAAAAAACCATAATAAAATACAATATAAATCCCTAAAAACAATCAATGTCAACTGCAAATAACTAGCCGTACATCAAATCATACAGAAATATATATGAATAAAATTTATTATGAAAAATACAATTGAAAGATGAAAAATAGTTATAAAAATAAAAATGAAAAATAAATTAAAATAAAATAAAATATAAAATAAAATTTAAAAAATAAATAAAAATGAAAAGAAAATGAAATAAAAATTAAAAAAGGAAGATGAAAAATAAAATAAAATAAGAAATTAAAATAGATTTACAATAAATCACTTTTTTTCACCAATTAGAAATGAAACAATTGAGATCTAAATCAATGTTTAACCCCAAAGGACTCCAAACGATAGATTATTATTATTATACAGGATTTATATAGCCCCAACAGTTTGAGGGGCTAAACAAACAAACAGCGCTTTACAATTTGAGGGAAGACAATACAGTTACAATACAGTTCAAAACAGGATCCATTCTGTTTCGTTTTGGGAAATGGCCCTTTTTAAATTTCATCCCCTCCAGTGGGGCTCAACCCTGTCAATCCCACAAAAAGTCAAAACACCAGGATCTTTCCCATGATGGAGCCTGAAATTATTTGATAGGCTATGATGTCTATAGCCCTTTTTAATGTTATTCACGTGTTCTCTAAGCCTAACTCCCACAAAAAGGTGAAAATAATTTTTAGGTGGATCAACTACATTATGAGCTCATTTCAATTGTAATGTTGGGAGTTTAGTATAAATAATCTGTGATCTATCTGGCAAAATTTCCATAGTTCTACATCCTTTAACAATAACGGCCATTGATGTTTGATAATTTTCTCTATCTGTTTGTATTGTCGGGTAAAGTCTGTCATAAAAGCAATTCCAAAATCTTTTTTCTTTCTTTTTAAACAAGTCCTCTCTATTCATATCACCTACTGTTCTTTTAACTTACTCTAAATCTTTAACCTTACAGTCTTTCTCACAAAACCTTTCCACCAAAACGTTTGCCTGTATATCATAATAATCCCTTTTATTACAATTCTGCTTTACTCTCATCATCTGGCTTTTAGGGAACGGCTCTCAACCATCTGGGGTGGTGGCAACTCCCCAGAGGGATATAACCATTCAACTTCCTTAAAAAATGTTTTGGTTAGAAGTTGATTATTCTCTTTGTATACTACAAGGTCCAAAAAATTTATATGTTCTAAATCAACAGTTGCTGAAAGTGAAATGCCATATCTACTGTTACCAATTTCTCTAAGGAATTGTAGAAAAGATTCCTGTGATCCTCCCCAAACCACTATGATATCATCTATGTACCTTTTGTAATTTTCAATTGGGGTATGCTATTCTCAAATATGGCTTCCTTCTCCCAATGACTCATGAAAAGGTTTTCCACTGATGGAGCACATTTGGCACCCATGGCCACTCCTTTCTTCTGTCTAAAGAATTTCTTCTCATGCCAGAAGAAGTTGTGGCTCATGGCCAAATCTCACAATTTCAGTAGGAACTCTTTTTGTTTTGTTTTAATATTGGTGTAATTTAAGGCCTACAACACTGCCTATATGGCATGTTGTTGTTGATTGTTAGTGTATAGGGAATTGACATTGATGCTGACAAATATACATCTACCGTCTATCTCCATCTTTTGTAGTAATGCCATCAGATCTTTGCTATCCTTAAGATAGGCTGGACATTTTTCTGTCAGGGGCTGCAAAAAACAATCTAGAAAACAAAGAATCGACTCCACTTACAGTGGATCTCCTGGGGGGGTTTAAGAGGATTCTTATGAACCTTAGGCAATTGATAAATGACAGGTACTCTTAAGTATCTGGCCTCTTTTTTATTAAAAATTCCCTCTTTCCTAGCCTCTTTGACCAGTCGTTTTAAGTTTGGCCCTATATTTATTTGTTGGGTTTCCTTTCAGCTCCTCATAAGTTTCTTTATCACCCACTAATCTATTTAATTCAGGTAAATAGTCTGATTTATTAAGAATCACCAACCCTCCCCCCTTGTCCGCTGCTCTGATAACAATCTGTTTTTTTCTTTTCTAATGACTCCAAACCCTTTTCAATATCTCTCTTACGTCTTGTGGGATTCATTTTTAGTTTCTCAAGGTCATGTTCAACCATAGCCCTGAACACTTCAGAGAAATGATTATTAGTATTTTTCGGGTTGATGATTGAATTATTTCTCAACTCAGTCTGTTGGTAACCAGAATCACCCTGTTCCGGTGACAAATGGCTTTTCTGAAAATATCTTTTGATATTTAATTTCCTCATAAATTTCCTAAAATTAATAAAAACATTGAATTTATTTAGGTTCCTAGCTGGGGTGAATTTAAGACCAAATTACTTTTATTTAATCTGTTGCGTCACTTAAATTGAAAATACCTTGCATTATGTCTCTCTTTTTCTTTTCCCCCTTCCTTCCTCTGCAGCCTCTTGTCCTATTCTTATTCCCTATGTATATCTCGGGATATAAATAGAGGCTTGTACTGCCCGGAAATGAAGTCCTGGATGACGCCTTGTGGGAGGACGAAACGTGTTTATGTATTTTACGGTTTCGTGTTGTAACGACGTCACTTCCAGTTGCCATGGAACGCATGGTGGTTACGGTGTTCGCTGAATCTTATTGCTGTTTACATGCTGTTTTACTGCTACCATTTTGTAAGTATGTTTTTATTGCGCCAATAAACTGCAACCCTACGGTACTTCACTGTTGGCTCCTTCTCTTTGTTCTGCACTTGAGGATTACTGGAACATTTTAGAGGCTACTGGGGAGTTCTTGATCTGATCCTTGTGATCCTTGTGACCCATCAGTCCTATTTAAAATCAAGCCTCCTGAAAAGCTGGGGGTCCATTGTTTCTGGTAAGGAGGAACACTAAAGGGGGTGTGTGTAACATCACAGAGTGAGTTTATGTGGAGCACTTTAGCACTTTTAAGAAGATTGGAGCACATTTCATTGATTATATCACTTTATTTGGACTGTTATATATATGTTAATATGATGCTAGCCCTGTTTTATTTCTTTCATGAAAATACAGTTATTTTAGTAAATATAAACTGCTAAATAGCTTTTTCATCAGCAGTATATATTAGTCTTATGGGTGTAACTCTGCTGGAGATCCCTCCCCTGTTACCATTTTTCTCTTGGTGTAAGGAAGACTTGTCAGAAGTGATTCATGCTGATAGCAGAGGAAGGAAGCAGCAGATAGAAATTGCACTTAGTGCTCTTAAAGTGGAGTTCCAGTCTCCTAGCCAAAATTATCCTAATCACATCATTGAGATCGTTCTAATTCACCATAACTGCAATGGATAGAGCTGGCCATGTGCACATTATAAGGACTTGCTTTATGAGGATTTCTCTTTTCTCCATCGATTCCGGTAGCGGCTATCGAAGATGTGGGCAGCTGAAGCCGGCCTGGCTTAATTTCCTGGATTTTGTGCCGCTGGCTACCCAGCTTGCACCTAGGGATCTCGCGCCTGCGCAGTAATGACCCTGCGGGAATGCTTTGTTCCGGTCAGGAAATCTCACAACGTCTGGGATCAATGACTTAGATTTCCCAGGATTCAACAGGCCAGGCTGATGACGTAGTCGCCTAAGTGGCCATGACCAGAAATGGCGGTGAAGATAAATGAGAAAAAGGTACTTACTTACGTAATTTCACCATATATAAGCCAAACATTACACCACTATGGGTGCCCATTACAATGTGGCTAAGTTTAAAAAATGAGTGGAACTCCGCTTTGTTTGAGATAAGTACACACTATAGAAGGATATGCTTTATCCATATCTCGTGTCTGTGGTTTACAACTACTTTAAAGCAACGGGGGGTCCAATCCCTGCTGCATCTTTACAGGAGGAGTAGTTGGGAGGGAGGTAAAAATGCAGCTCGAATGTGAATGAGGCCTAACAGAGCTTACTGGCCAGCTTTAGGGATTCATTGATTTTCTTTGTATCCTGGCACTGAACTTTGACAGGTTTTCTTTAACAAGACTTGACAACAGAACAAGTGACCTACCTGAACGGCGTGTCCTTCAGCCCCCGCCGCAGCGCTAAGCGTGAACTCCTCCATCGGGGCTGGCTCACATGTATTGATCACTTCTGTCATTCTGCAGAGATAGAGAAAAATGAGTTATTATTCCAAGAAGCCCAAAGAAGACAATCGCTCCACCCTGAACTTTGACGGTAATAGCAGCAACCTGCGGCAGTGGTCCACCGCTGCACATACTTCCTCTTACACTGAGATGCCTTCCCTTGCTTCAGGGCTCTTATCACACAGAGAAAACAACTACATACATTCTTACATTGCTCGGATTTCTTACTAAATCTGGAAACTTTGTAGAGCAAGAAGCAAGTTAGAGGTAACTGGTCGCTCAACGGCTACAGATGACAAAGTCTATAAACACAGCGTATTACAAATGAAAGCCAGTGTTCTATCGAATAGTGCAGATCGTCGGATAATGCCTTGCAACTTTGACATGTGTTAGTAAAACCATACAGATCATCACAACTACTTTGTGCATCCAGGTGGATTAGACCACATTTTTTATACCAAATTACATATAGTTACATAGTTACATAGTAGTTAAGGTTGAATAAAGACAATAGTCCATCCAGTTCAACCTGTGTTGGTGTGCGTGGACGTATTAATTTCCCATACCCCCGAATGTTTTTATCCTTGAGATGCACGTCCAAGTGTCTTTTAAAAGTAGTCATATTCCCTGCAGTAACTACCATTTGTGGTAGAGAATTCCACAGTCTTGTAGCCCTTACTGTAAAGAACCCCCCCTGCATAGTCTGAGGTTAAATCGCTTCTCCTCTAATCGCATTGTATGTCCTCGTGTCATCATACATTCTTTGCAACTGAATATTTTTTTTTCTTTGTTGATATCACCATTGAGGTATCTGTAAATTGCTATCATGTCCCCTCTCTGGCGTCTCTTCTCCAGAGAGAATAAATCAAGTGCTTGTAAGCGCTCTTCATAATTTAGGTCCTCCAATCCCCTAATCAGTTTAGTTGCCCTTCTCTGGACTCTTTCCAGCTCCAACACATCCCTTCTGAGGACTGGCGACCAGAACTGGACAGAATACTCCAGATGCGGTCGGACCAGAGTTTTATAAAGTGGCAAGATTATAGTTTTATCTCTGGAAAACATCCCTTTACTTATGCATGCCAATATTCTGCTGGCTTTGGCAGCTGCAGCTTGATATTGCATGCCTTTGTTAAGTCTATCTTCTACTAAGACTCCCAGATCTTTCTCCGTTTTTTGTTCCCCCAGAGGTCCCCCCCCCCTTTTATGTTTTTTGTCCCCAAATGCAAAACCTTACACTTCTCCACATAAAACCTAATTTGCCATGTAGTTGCCCACTGCAATTTTTTTCAGGTCACTCTGTAGAATTCCTGCCTCTCTAAGTGAAGTTATTGCCCTGCTCAATTTAGTGTCATCTGCAAAAACTTATATTGAGCTACTGATCCCGTCCTCAATGCTATTTATAAATATATTGAACAAGATTTGTCCCAGGACTGAGCCTTGGGGGACCCCACTTTCCACCCCAGTCCAGTCTGAGTATACATTATTTATTGCCACCCTTTGGACACGCCCCTTCAACCAGTTCTGTATCCAAGAGCAGACCTTGTGGTCGATGCCTGCATACCTTATTTTATATATTAAGCGTTTGTGGGGGACTGTATCAAACACCTTAGCAAAGTCCAGGTACACCACATCCACAGGTCTCCTCCTATCTAGCTCACAGCTCACCTCCTCGTAGAATGTTAATAGATTGGTTTGACAAGAATGCCCTTTTGTAAACCTGTGCTGATTACTGCTGATGATGTTGTTGTCTTTGACAAACTCTTGGATATAGTCCCTTATCATCCCCTCCAGAAGTTTACATACTATCGATGTCAGGCTGACCGGCCTATAATTTCCTGTGACATGCCTCTGCCCTTTTTTAAATATAGGTATCACATTAGCTTTCCTCCAATCCCCTGGTACATTTCCTGTCATAATACTGTCAGCAAAGATCAGGAACAGTGGTCTAGATATAACCTTACTCAGTTCTTCGAGTACTCTCGGATGTACGCCATCCAGGCCTGGCGATGTACTAGTCTTAATTTTATCCAGCCTTTTCCTGATTTCACACTCTGTTAGCCATAGCGGCAAGTCCTGTGAAGTACTGCTACCCATACAGTCATGGTCAGTGCACCCCTCCTTTTCCTGTGTAAAAACTGAGGAGAAGAAAGCATTTAGCATAGCTGCCTTCTCTGTGTCCTCTGTAACCATCCTCTCCTCATCGTTCATTATGTGTGCAACATGCTCTGTCTGCGCTCTTTTGCTGTTAATGTATTTAAAGAATTTGTAGGGTTCTTTTTGCTATCCTCCGCTATTTGTCTCTCAAAGTTAATTTTGGCCTTTCTGATTTCGTATTTACATTTCCTATTTGATTCCTTGTAATGCTGAAAAGCCGATACTGTCCCCTCCGATTTATATTTCTTGAACGCCATTTTTTTTCCCTAATAAGTTTTTTCACATTACGATTTAGCCAGCCAGGTTTGGCTTTGGCTCTTCTAAATGTATTTCCCCTTTGAATGCACTGTGAGATGCTTTTGTTTAATATGTTCCTAAAGCATTCCCATTTTTCCTCCTTGGTCAGTGTTCCTAGGATTTGGTCCCAGTTTATTTTCACTATCATTGACCACAGTTTGGGAAAGTTTGCCCTTCTGAAGTTTAAGGTTCTTATGTTGCCCACTTGCCTCGCTATATTGTGATTAACGCTAAATGTGATCATCCTGTGATCGTTAGAACCCAAGTTGTCCCGGACTCCTCTCATTTGGTGATAAATGGTTATAGATATCTCCTGATTTTATTTTTATTATCAAAAGAAAAATGTTACAAAATAGTAAAAATAATTATTTTAAGTCCCCGTTCACATGCAGGCGACGCTACTTCCAGGGGCGACCTCCGAGGTCGCGGTGCGAGCAGCGCGCCGCGACCTTGGAGCGGCCGCCACGGACTTCATAACATTGAAGTCTATGGCGGTCGCCTCCTGGTCGCCCCAAAGAAGCTCCGGACCCTTTTTCTAAGTCAGGAGCGACTTGTGTCGCTCCTATTAGAACGGGTCCGCAGCTTCCCTATGGAAGGCGACCTGCGGCGACCTGTGAGGCGACCAGGTCGCCTCACAGGTCGCCTTAGTGTGAACGGGGCTTTAATTTACCTGTATATTTCTTGTTACTACCATAACCTTCCACCAAAGAACAATCAAACAAATTCTGATGATCGCAGCGATACCAGATACAGTGGGGAAAATATTTTTATTTGAACCCCTGCAGATTTTGTCATTTTGCCCACTTACAAAGAAATGAAGGATTGATAATTTTTATCATAGGTGTATTTTAACTGATAGAGACAGAATATCACCCAGAAATCCAGAAAAATTGTATTTTTGTTTTACCGTTAAATACATTTCTCTGATTATTGAAGGACAAAGCTCCTGATCTTCATAACTATTGGGTTATACTGCCCCCTACAGGAGTAGGACACTAGGCAGAAAAAGTATCTGGCTATGCCTATGGGCAGCCCCAGGGGGTATACTCCCTATCCCTGCTATAGGTACTAAGTTTTGTTACAAGCAGTGTCAGAAGAATTACAACTCCACAGAGGGGTGGGTGCTGTGTCCAATTTTGTACTTGGTACTTGGTGGAGAAACCATTGCCAGCAAGCACAGACATAAGATGTTTTTTGTAGTTGGTTACCAGTTTGCACACATCTCAGGAAGGATTTTGGTCTACTCTTCCTCACAGATCTTCTCTAAATCCTTAAGCGTTCTTGGCTGGCAACTTAAAGTTTTAGCTTCCTCCATACATTTTCTATAGGATTAAGGTCTGGAGACTGGTTAGGCCACTCCATGACCTTAATGTGCTTCTTCTTGAGCCACTCCTTTGTTGCCTTGGCGGAAATGTTTTGGGTCATTGTCATGCTGGAAGACTTATCGGCGACCCATCTTCAGTGTTCTGGCTGAGGGAAAAGGTTCTCATTTAAGAATTTACAATACATTGGTCTGCTCATTGGCCCCTCAATGCGGCAAAGTCGGCCTGTACCTTTACAGACCCAAAGCATAATGTTTCCACCTCCGTAGTTGACTGTAGGGATGGTGTTCTTAGGGCCATAGTCAGCAATTTTCTTTCTCCAAACAGGGCAAGTCCAGTTAATGCCAAAAAGCGCAACTTTAGTCTCATCTGACCACAGCACTTTCCCAATCCTTCTCTAAATCATTTAGATGTTCATTGGCAAACTTCAGACGGGCCTGTACATGTGCCTTCTCCAGGAGGGGGACCTTGTTGGAAGAACAACAGCAAGTTGCTTATATACTGTCACTACATATGCATTATAGCTGTCTATGCAGCAGGTGGCGGTGTAGTGTTATAGTGTAAGGTACATGTAAATCTATGGTATGATGTAAAGAGAGGAAGTGCTTTTCCTCAATGTTCTGTTGTGTTCCTGTATCCATGCTTTTAAGATATGTTCAGCTATTCTTCGTGCAAGTAAAGTGGTTTTCTGTATTCAAGAAGCTTCCAGCGCATCATTTTAATACTCAACTAACAGACCTTGCGGGCGCTGCAGGGTTTTAATCCATGGTGGCATACTGTGTTACCAATGGTTTGTTTGGTGACTGTGGTCCAAACTGCCTTGAGATTATTTACAAGCTCCTCCTGTGTAGTTCTGAGCCGATCCCTCACTTTTCTCATGATCATCCTTAGCCCATGAGGAGAAATCTTACATGGAGCTCCAGACTGAGGGCAATTGATGGTTATTTTGTATTTCTTCCCTTTTGCGAATAATCGCTCCAGCAGTTGTTTTCTTCTCTCCAAGCTTCTTGCTCATAGTCTTGATGCCCATTCCAGGCTTGTGCAGGTCTACAGTCTTGTCCCTCACATCCTTTGACAGCTCTTTGGTCTTGCCCATGATGGTGAGTTGTGAATGGAAGAAAGAGATTTTGTGGACAGGTGTCTTTTATACACATAACGGGTTATGAGGAGCACCTTCTTAAATTACCAGGACTTATCTATGTACCAGATAAGCACATAGGATGGCCAGTCTGTGGGAGGCAGAACTTTTGTTGGTTGGTAGGGGATCAAATACTTATTTTACTCACTGAACTGCAGCTCAATGTATAACATTTGTATCGTGTTTTCTTCTGGCTTTTTGGTTGATAGTCTGTCTCTATCATTTAAAATACACCTATGATAACAATTATAGACCCTTCATTTCTTTGTAAGTGGGCAAACTAACAATCTGCAGGGGATCACATAATTCTTTTTCCAACTGTATGTGTATGGTATTTGTTGTTTGTACCCATAGTACAGCCCAGAAGCAATAGTGCGCATTTTGCTTTTTTTTTTTTTTTTTTTGTCCAACCCAAAACACACAGACACTGACATTAACTGACACTGATACTAATTTAAAAAACAATCCTGCTTAAAATATACTGACCCTGACCTAAGACCCTTACTTGACCCAAGCACTAACACTGGCACTAACCTAGATCAAACCTTGATCTCGGTATTTTTTCGTAATTTTATTTTTTATTATTTATTTATTTTTTACACACACTTTTTCCTCTCTGCAAGGAAAGAGAAAGATACATTGAATCTTTCCTCTCCATTCATAGAGAGAGAAACACAGGGGTGGGCTTCACAGTAACTGATCGCTGTAGTAGCCAATCAGAGGCTTCCACAGTGATCAGGTGACCCGAAATCGAGAGTTTCAGGTCCCAAGGCTCTTGGCAACCGCACAAAGGGGGATACGTATATATATGCACCCCCACGGAAAATAAGCCCAGTGCAGTGGGGCCGCATATATTTGTTATGTCAGCAGGAAGGGGTTAAGTAACAAACTGAATGACGATTAGGAGTGTATCTTTAAAAAAAATCAGAGTTCTGTAGTCTGAACCTACCTGAATATTCCCACCAGGAGCTGCCCTTGGCCAATCATAAGCAGCTGAGGCACCCTGCAGCTGCACATATGCAAGGAGCTTGTATACATGCAGCAGCAGGGCAGGGAAAGCCTTGGCTACTTATGATTGGCCATGGACACCCACAGCTTTTTGGCAGGATTGCTCAGGTTTGTTTTGACTATGATTCTGAACATGCCTAGGCTCATCCCGAATATGGATCCTTGCTCTCAGTGTGGAAGAAGCGGCCTCTCTGTTGAGCTCCATCACACCCACTTGCTGAGTTAGGGCTAGAGCTCTCCAATCAGCTATGCTCATGCTCCTTTTCGATTGGAGAGCTCTGGCTCTGACTCAGTAGGAGGCACGTTAAACCTCTGCAGAGAAACCACTGCTAAAGAAATAGACTAGACAACTCAATGAATTTAGGCATCTAGACGCGGTGAAGACAACTTGCTGAAGTTCAAACTGAGCATCAGAATGGGGAAGAAAGGGGATTTAAGTGACTTTGAAAATAGCATGTTTGTTGGTGCCAGACGGGCTGATCTGAGCCTTTCAAAAACTGCTGATCTACTGGGATTTTTATACACAACCACCTCTCGGGTTTACAAAGAATGGTCCAAAAAAGAGAAAATATCCAGTGAGCGGCAGTTGTGTGGAGGAAAATGCCTTGTTGATGTCAGAAGTCAGAGGAAAATGGGCAGACTGGTTCAGAATTTGGATCAAACAACATGAAAGCATGGATCCATCCTGCCTTGTATCAACAGGTCAGGTTGGTGGTAGTGATGGAATGGTGCGGGGGGAAATTTTCTTGGCACACTTTGGGCCTCTTAGTACCAATTGAGCATCATTTAAACAACACATCCTACCGAAGTATTGTCGCTGACCATGTCCACAGCACCACCTCCTGGCCCGTCTCCTTTGATAAACAGAAAACCGGTCTAATGCCGGGACGTGTGACGTCTATCATAGGAGCCAATCCAAGAGGCGGGACTGTGTGTGATGCTGAGCGCCCGGCAATTCAAATGAAAGCTGTTACAGTGAGGCGATCCACGCTCTATGATGACCTGGCCAGCTTTCCTTTTCCTCTCTCTCTTTCCTTGCACTGATCAGGCTGCATTGACGGGCACAGGTGAGGCTGCATTGACGGGCACAGATGAGGCATCATTGATAGGCACAGGTGAGGCTGCATTGATGGGCAAAGGGGAGGCTGCATTGATGGGCAAAGGGGGTGGCTGCATTGATGGGCACAGATGAGGCTGCATTGATGGGCACAGATATTTTATTTTTGCATTGATGGGCTCAGGTGAGGCTGCATTAAGGGGCACATGTTAGGCTACATTAACGAGCACCGTTGAGGCGGCATTGATGGGCACTGGTGAGGCTGCATTCATGGGCACTGGAGAGGGGGCACTGATGGACAAGGTGAGGCTACATTGATGGGCACAGGTGAGGCTGCATTGATGGGCACAGGTAAGGCTGCATTAACGGGCACTGATCAGGCTGCATTGATGGGCACAGGTGAGGTTGCATTGATGGACACTGGTGTGGCTGCATTGATGGGCACAGGTAAGGCTACATTGATGGGCACAGGGAAGGCTGCATTGATGGGCACAGGTGAGGCTGCACTAATGGGCAAAGGGGAGGCTGCATTGATGGGCAAAGGGGAGGCTGCATTGATGGGCAAAGAGGAGGCTGCATTGATGGGCACAGATGAGGCTGCATTGATGGGCACAGGTGAGGTTGCATTGATGGGCACTGCTGAGGCTGCATTCATGAGCACTGGTGAGGGGGCA
Source organism: Pelophylax lessonae (assembly GCF_965119305.1). NCBI lineage: Eukaryota > Metazoa > Chordata > Amphibia > Anura > Ranidae > Pelophylax > Pelophylax lessonae. The sequence goes on from NC_138780.1 coordinate 176,240,018, forward strand.
TTGTTGGGCACTGGTGAGATTGCATTGATGGGCACTGGTGAGATTGCATTCATGGGCACTGATGAGGCTGCACTGATGAGGCTGCACTGATGGGCACTGGTGAGGTTTCACTGATGGCCACTGATGAGGCGGCACTGATAAGCTTCACTGATGGGCACTGATAGGCTGCATTGATGGGCACTGAGAAAGTTGTTGTTAATATTTATTTTTGTAACTTCTGTATTCATGCAAAAACATTTAGTGCCCGTTCACATACGAGCGACGCTACTTCGCACCGCGACCTCCGAGGTCACGGTGCGAGCAGCGCGCCGCGACCTCGGAGCGGTCGCCACGGACTTCATAACATCGAAGTCTATGGCGGTCGCCTCCTGGTCGCCCCAAAGAAGCTCCGGACCCTTTTTCTAAGTCGGAGCGACTTGTGTCGCTCCTATTAGAACGGGTCCGCAGCTTCCCTATGGGAGGCGACCTACGGCGACCTGTGAGGCGACTAGGTCGCCTCACAGGTCGCCCTAGTGTGAACCGGGACTTAACAGTGTAATTTTATGAGATAATTTATAAGGGCATGTTTAGGGGTGGAATTAGGGGCAGCGCAGGGTAGGGGCTGGGTGGGGCAACTAGTGGTGAGTAACCCTTAGCCTGGCTAGTAGCTCAGGACTTGAAATTATGAGCCCTGTATGTATGTATGTGTGTATACAGTGTGTATATATACATACAGTATATATATGCACACACACACACATATATATATATATATATATATACACACACATATATATATATATATACACACACACACAAATATACATATATATATATATATATAAAAAAAAAAAAAATATATATATATATATATATATATATATATATACAGTGGCGTAGCGTGGGTTGTCAGCGCCCGAGGCAAGGTAAGTAATTTGCGCCCCCTACACAAATCTACTAGACCACTACACTGACCACTACAGAGACCTACCTTATACCTACACTGACACCTTCACTGACACCTACAATGACCCCCCCCCACAGTGAAACCTTCACTGACAACTACACTGATCCCCACCCCCCATACACTGACACCTACACTGACCCATCTACACTGACCCCCCTTACACCGACAACTTCACTGGCCCCCCTTACACTGACAACTACACTGACCACCCCTACATTCCCACATACACTGAGACCTACACTGACAACTACACTGATGCCTATACTGACCCCCCCCCCCCCAACACTGGCACCACACACTGACTCCCCTACACTGACCCCCATACACTGACACCCCCTACACTGACCCACACACTGAACCCCCCCATACACTGACACCTACACTGACCCCCCCCCCACACACTGACACCTACACTGACCCCCCCATACACTGACACCCACACACTGAACCCCCCATACACTGACACCCCCACTGACCCCTCATACACTGACACCCCCACTGACCCCACACACTGACCCCACACACTGACACCACACACTGACACCCCTACACTGACCCCCCTACACCAAGACCTACACTGACCCCCATACACTGACACCCCCTACACTGACCCCTGCATACACCGACACCCCCATACACTGACCCCTACACTGACCACCGCCTACACTGCCCCCCTACACTGACACCCCCATACACTGACACATACACTGACACCCCCTACACTGATCCCCCCCCCCATACACTGACACCTACACTGACCCCCCTTACACTGACAACTTCACTGACCCCCCTTACACTGACAACTTCACTGACCCCCCTTACACTGACAACTTCACTGACCCCCCTTACACTGACAACTTCACTGACCCCCCTTACACTGACAACTTCACTGACCCCCCTTACACTGACAACTACACTAACCCCCCTTCACTGACCACCCCTACATTCCCACATACACTGAGACCTACACTGACCCCCCCCTACACTGACACCACACACCGACTCCCCTACACTGACCCCCCTACACTAAGACCTACACTGACCCCCCTTAAACTGACAACTACACTGACCCCCCCTACACTGACACCACACACCGACTCCCCTACACTGACCCCCCTACACTAAGACCTACACTGACCCCCCTTAAACTGACAACTACACTGACCCCCTTCACTGACCCCCACCCATACACTGACACCTACACTGACCCCCCCATACACTGATACCTACACTGACACCCCCATACACTGACCCCTGCACTAACCCCCCATACACTGACACCTCATACACTGACCCCCCCATACACTGACACCTACACGGACCCCTACACTGACCCCCCCTATACACTGACACCTACAATTACCCCCCCCCCCATACACTGACACCTACACTGACCCCCCCTACACACTGACCCCCCCATACACTGACACCCCCATACACTGACACCTACACTGACCCCCCCCTACACTGACCTATCTCCCCCCTTCCATGTCCACTTCAATTGGGCTCCTGGAGCAGCACATCATCACTGATCACTCACCTCTTTCTGTGTCCAGACACTGGGGACTTGAGGAGGCGATCTGGAGCAGAGGAGAGACACAGCGTGTCAGCAGCAGCAGCCAGCGTGGAGGCAGCTGGTAAAGACAGCAGGGAGAGACTCCAACAGCGGCGCTGCACATGCACCGAGCCACCGGTGTTGGCTGCCATCTTCACCCACGACCAGCCCCGCCCCCTGGCCGCACATGACACCTTCAGCGTCCGCCGCTCTTCCTGCACAAACAGGCAGTAAAGGAGCCAAGTGCAGGAAAGAGCGGGCGGGCCGCCGGACGAGCACTCTCACAATAAAGGGATGGGGACACTATTATCTTGCGGAAGACGGGCGTGGAATGCGCCCCCCTAAATGTTGCGCCCGGTGCCAGTGGCCCCCTCTGCACCCCCCACGCTACGCCACTGTATATATATACACACATATACACACACTCACACGCACACACATACCCTCACACTAATAAATTCCCTTTAATGTTTCAGACTCCTTTTTCCATCTACGCCGCTTTGAACCTCCCAACTGATAAATTTAATCAAGCTGGTAAAACCTTTTGTAATTAAATCAATGGCCATGCTCAATCCTAGTTCATTTTCCACGGCTATAAAAGGCGTTCGGTGGAGCTCTCCTGTATGGTGGTGGTGCTGCTCACCCTCCTTTGGATTATTTTAGAATGTATATAGGTCAAGGCACCAGATCTACAGCTCGCAGTAATGCGTTGCCGGGGCCTGGTGCTCGTGACACCGTATCATTTCATTGCTCATCGAATAACTAATTTAGGACCCGTCTCAGCCAATTAGCCTACATCTGGGATTATTTACGTTTTAGGAAACCTTCGCGGCAGAACAGCTGATCATCTGTTCGCTCGATGCGCCAGATGTATGGCTAAAATAAACCACTCGCCGCAGACAAATATACATCCAACTGTCAGTTAAAACCTAAGGAATATTTCTGGGGGGGGGGGGGGGGGGTGAGCATAGGAAAAAAAATAAAAGGTTGGAAATTCAATGCATTTTAGATGTACAATCCAGGCAGGTATTAAAATACGGATTTAAAGTGTAACTCCGCCCCAACTTCTTTTTTAAACACTGAACTGTAGGAAAAGCTAAATACAGATAAAATGCATGCACAGGAGCTGTTTTATCTGTCAAAGAAATATATTGTTGTCCATCCAGTCCTGAGATGTACACAGCTCTGCCACAATCAGGAGACCTGCCTAACAGGGCAGGAGACCTGATTTTTCTCTGCTGCTTGTATGTTAACACTTGCAGGTCTTGTCCTTTCCCCAGCCTGTGACTGGATATAATAGGGGAAGCAGCGTTCTCTCCTCCTATCACCATGCTTTTTACACTGCAGCACATACAACTGGCTCCTTGTGTTGCTGCTCCCACTTCCAGTCTGAGCTCTGCTGTACAGGGACTGAAAAATAATCGACGGTGGATCATTTTTCAGACAGCGGTACAGCAGCGGTTGGCAGTTGTTCATGAGTCAATCCTGCTGCCTCCTAAATGTCAGTTTTTTCTTTTATTATTTTGTTGTAAAAAATAAAAAAAATTGCATCTCAATCGCAGCCAAAAATTTTGCTTGCTATTGCAGCACACCCCTGTTGAACGCAATGGGCAAGTCTGACAGACAGTGCTGCCTGTTAAACTCTGAAGCCCTGAAGCCAAAATTAAAAATGCTGAAGCTGCAAATGAAAGCATGTGTACAGACCTGTCAGGCTGTAATGTTAGCATTTGTGTGAATGGGCCAGAGGGCGGTAAAGGCACAGCTCAGACGTCTGTTTTTACCACCCCAGCCACTTGTATGAAGAAGCCCTTAGGCAGCCTTTTAGCTTCTTCTATAAACTGAGGCTAAATGAGTCTCCTCAGACTCCTAGCTATTCCCATAAGCTGCAGGATAAGGAGTCTTCTCAGGCTCCTATTTGCACCCATCATCCTTCTTAAATTCCTAGTTGCTTCCATCAACTGCGGGGTAATGCGTCTCCTTGGACATCTAGCTGTTCCCATCAGCTGCAGGGTAACAAGTCTTCTCAGAATCCCAATTGCTTCCATCAGCTGCGGGGTAATTAGTCTTCTCAGGCTCCTAGTTTTTCCCATCATCTATGGTGTAACAAGTCTTCTCAGACTCTTATATGCTCCCATCATCTGAAGGGTAACGCTTCTTTTTACATTCTTAATTGTTCCCACAGCCGCGGGGAAACAAGTATTCTCAGCCCCTAGTTGCTCCCATCAGCTGCGGGGTAATTAGTCTTCTTAGACCCCTGTTTCTCCCATCAATGGTGGCCTAATTAGTCTTCTCAGACCCCTAGTTGCTCCCAACAGCTGTGGAGTAATTAGTCTTCTCGGACCCCTAGTTGCTCCCGTCAGCTGTGGGGTAATTAGTCTTCTCAGACCCCTGTTTCTCCCATCAGTGGTGGGCTAATTAGTCTTCTCAGACTTCTAGTTGCTCCCATCAGCTGCGGAGTAATTCGTCTTCTCAGACCCCTAGTTGCTCCCATCAGCTGCGGGGTAATTTGTTTTCTCAGACTCCTAGTTTTACCCATCAGCTATAATGTAACAAGTCTTCTCAGACTCTTATATGCTCCCATCATCTGCAGGGTAACGCTTCTTTTTAGATTCTTAGTTGTTCCCATAAGCCGCGGGGAAACAAGTCTTCTCAGCCCCTAGTTGCTCCCATCAGCTGCGGGGTAATTCATCTTCTTTGACTCTTAATTGCTCCCATCAGCTGTAGGGTAACGCTTCTTCTTAGATTCCTAGTTGCTCCCATCAGCTGCTGGATAACGAGTCTTCTCAGACCCCTAGTTGCTCCCATCAGCTGCTGGATATCGAGTCTTCTCAGACTCTTAGTTGCTCCCATCAGCTGCAGGGTAACACATCTTCTCAGACCCCTAGTTGCTCCCATCAGCTGCTGGATATCGAGTCTTCTCAGACTCTTAGTTGCTCCCATCAGCTGCGGGGTAACACATCTTCTCAGACTCCTAGTTGCATCTACTTCGACTTCTAGCTGTTCCCATGAGCTGCGGAGTAATAATTATTCTCAGACACCAACTTGCTCCCATCACCTGTGGGTGTCTTCTCAGACACTTAGTTGTCCCTATTAGCTGGAGGGTAACTGGTCCGGCCACATATCCTCTAGCTTGATCAGTCCTCTGCGCAGGAGGCACCTTAATTAAACCTCTTCCGCCTGCACCTCTATGCTGGTGATAGTATTAACTACCTGCCAGCCCACTGCTATAATATTGGATCTCATTGTTGCTGACCTATGCCTTACACCTGGATTACTCTTTGTATTGCTGCCCGAACTTAACCTTGGATCGTTAACTAAACTATGCTTGCTTTCTGTCATTCCTGACCTTGGAACTGTATTAAGACTACGCTTGCTCACATGCCCTGACCAGCTACTACAGGTACCCTTCCTTGTCTCAGTCGCTCAGTCCTAGTGCTGTCTCTATATTGTGTTCTAAGACCTGGGGACAACCAAGTACTGGTAGGCCTGCTTGCCTTAAGGAAAGGGGGCCCAAGAAACACCAGAGAGCTATAGTTCCTGGCCTAGGCATCGGGCTGTGCCTAGGCTGATACCAAGTCAAATTTAGGTAATTTCAATGCGTGCCTTTTAGCGAATGCATTTAAAGCGTATGTGAACCCTAACGACTAACTTATTTTATTTGCTCTCCCTTTTTTATGCTATTGAACTGGTTTTGATATATCTGTTTGAAGTGCAGAAAAATATTCCTCTCAATATTCCTCCCAATGACACCAACAATGGGGCTATATTCCTCCAAAGGACACCAACAATGGGGCTAAATTCCTCCAAAGGACACCAACAATGGGGCTAAATTCCTCCAAAGGACACCAATGATGGGGCTAAATTCCCCCAAAGGACACCAATGATGGGGCTAAATTCCCCCAAAGGACACCAACGATGGGACTAAATTCCCCCAAAGGACACCAACGATGGGGCTAAATTCCCCCAAAGGACACCAACGATGGGACTAAATTCCTACAAAGGACACCAATGATGGGGCTAAATTCCTCCAAAGGACACCAACGATGGGGCAAAATTCCCCCAAAGGACACCAACGATGGGACTAAATTCCTACAAAGGACACCAATGATGGGGCTAAATTCCTCCAAAGAACACCAACAATGGGGCTAAATTCCTCCCAAGGACCCCAACAATGGGGCTATATTCCTCCAAAGGACACCAACAATGGGGCTAAATTCCTCCAAAGGACACCAACAATGGGGCTAAATTCCTCCAAAGGACACCAACAATGGGGCTAAATTCCTCCAAAGGACACCAATGATGGGGCTAAATTCCCCCAAAGGACACCAACGATGGGACTAAATTCCTACAAAGGACACCAATGATGGGGCTAAATTCCTCCAAAGGACACCAATGATGGGGCTAAATTCCTCCAAAGGACACCAACGATGGGGCTAAATTCCCCCAAAGGACACCAACGATGGGACTAAATTCCTACAAAGGACACCAATGATGGGGCTAAATTCCTCCAAAGGACACCAACGATGGGGCAAAATTCCCCCAAAGGACACCAACGATGGGACTAAATTCCTACAAAGGACACCAATGATGGGGCTAAATTCCTCCAAAGAACACCAACAATGGGGCTAAATTCCTCCCAAGGACCCCAACAATGGGGCTATATTCCTCCAAAGGACACCAACAATGGGGCTAAATTCCTCCAAAGGACACCAACAATGGGGCTAAATTCCTCCAAAGGACACCAACAATGGGGCTAAATTCCTCCAAAGGACACCAACAATGGGGCTAAATTCCTCCAAAGGACACCAATGATGGGGCTAAATTCCCCCAAAGGACACCAACGATGGGACTAAATTCCTACAAGGGACACCAATGATGGGGCTAAATTCCTCCAAAGGACACCAACGATGGGGCTAAATTCCCCCAAAGGACACCAACGATGGGGCTAAATTCCCCCAAAGGACACCAACGATGGGACTAAATTCCTACAAAGGACACCAATGATGGGGCTAAATTCCTCCAAAGGACACCAACGATGGGGCTAAATTCCTCCAAAGGACAGCAACGATGGGGCACAATTCCTCCCAAGGACAACAATGATGGGGCACTCTTCCTCCCAAGGACACCATCGATGGGGCGCTATTCCTCCCAATGACCCCAATAATGGGGCACTATTTCTCCCAAGGACCCAGACGATGGGGCACTATTCCTCCAAAGGTCACTGCAATGGGGCACTATTCTACCCAATGACACCAACGATAGGACGCTATTCCTCCCAAGGACCCCAACAACGGGGCACTATTCCTCCCAAGAACCCCAATGATTGTCGCACTATTTCTCCCAAGGACACCAATGATGAGGCATTATTCCCCCTAAGGACCCCAAGATGGGGCACTATTTCTCCCAAGGGCCCCAAGATGGGGCACTATTTCTCCTGAGGACCCCAACGATGGGTCACTATTCATCCTAAGGACAACAAAATTGGGGCACTATTCCTCCCAAGGACCCAAATGATGGGGCGCTATTCCTCCTAAGGACACCACGATGGGGCACTACTCTTTCCAATGACACCAACAATGGGGCTCTATTCCTCCCAAGGACTCCAACAATGCAGCACTTTTCCTCCCAAGGACCCCAAAAATGGGACACTATTCCCCCCAGGGACACCACGATGGGGCACTACTGGCTGCACTGATAGGCTGCACTGATGGGCACTGATGAGGAGGCACTGATAAGGCTGCACTGAAGGACATAGATAAGTGGCACTGATAGATGACACTGATAGGCGGCACTGATAGGTGACACTGATGGCCACTGATTGGCAGCACTGATGGGCAGTGTTGGGGCTGCACTGATAATCAGGAGACTGATGATCTAAGCCCTGTCTATCAGTTTAGATGTCCCTTTCACACAAGCCAGTTACTGGCTCTCTTCCCCTCTCCTCACACTGTCAGCTTGAGGAAAGGAATGCTGATAACCCACTTGTGTTTACATTGTGATCAGCTGTGATTGAACATAGCTGATCACGTGGTAAAGGGTCATTGTGATTGGCCCTTTACTCCGATCTGTGATCAGTTATGTCCAAAGAAAGCACATTCACAGAGCGTGGTGAGACGGGCGTGATTACGGGAGGATGTCATATGACGCCCTCCCAGAACTGTCCGACCGTGCTTTAGATGTAATTCGGCACTTAAAAAAAGACGTAATTTGGCACTAAAAAAAAAAAAAATCGCAGCCAAACCTTCTCAGTTTTTTCAAGCAGAGCGAGAAATATTCCCAATGACTGACCTCAGATTACCTAGAAAAAGTTTCATGTCACAAACTGCGTTTCGCATCACCTCGGTCAATGAAAGAATCAATTTTCCTGGAGAGAGTGAGCAGAACACACCGCCGCTTAATCCAGCTCAGCCTTTCCCCGCCACAGGCATCCATTACGACCCGGAGAATGGATCTTTCCTGACGATGGGTCACAGCCATCAACAGCAATAATCCAACAATTTATAATTAAATAAGAGTAGTAGAGTTTTGCACACTGCAAGCCATCGATAAATGCAACATTCAGAGTTTAAAGCGGTATCAAAGCCAAAAGCAAACATTTATTAAATTACAGTTTACCGTTAAATGTGATGACTGCATTCACTTTCTTTTTTAGGCTCTTTCCTTTTTTTTCACCTGGCAATCTGGCCAGTAAGTCCGTTGTGTTTCAAAAGAACAAGCTTTCCTGCAAATTTAGCAATTAGAGCTTTGAGGCAAACCATTTACCACTGACAGGAGTGCTGACAATGCTCAATTTTTATTTATTTATGAAAAACCTTTATCCCAAAAGGAAAAAAAAATGTTTCTGTAGCTGATTACAAAGTATTAGTTTGGCTTCAATGTTTTAGTGTATCTGAATCTGCTAGTCTATCTAACACTCCCCTTTCCCCAGACTGACAATGCTGGCGTCCAAAGGTGCCCCCTGTGCTCCTTCATCCAGAGCGGGGGGGGGGGCGCTCTAATACAGGAGGTGTGTTACTGGTCAGATCACCAGATGAAAATTGAAACAAAAAAAAATAAAAGACTAAGAAAAAAGAAAACAAATGCAGCCATCACATCTAATGATTAGTAAGCTGCAATATATTACATTTCTGGTTTGGGGTTTAAGGGCTCTTTCACACGGGGCGCTCCGTATGTCCGCAAATCATCCTATTTTTTTGCGGATGATTTGTGGACATAATGTAAGTCTATGGCATTGCGGATGTCAGCGGAATACCATCCGCTGACATCCGATTTTCTTCCTTTCAGTTCTGTTCCGTTTTTTGGAATGGAACAGAACCCTATTTTTCCTCCGTGTAAAAAACGGAAAGGAAGCAAAATCGGATGTCAGCGGTGTCATCCGCAATGCCCATAGACTTACATTATGTCCGTATATCATCCGCAAACGGAATAGGATGATATGCGGACACACGGAGCGGATGACAGGAATGTCATCCGCTCCGTGAAAGAAAAAAAAAAAAAGTCCCGCAGCGGAGCTTTCACACGGAACGGCCGTGTGAAAGAGCCCTAATACTGCTTTAAAAATGAGTTATAGTTTTATATATATATTGTATACACATGTGTGTGTAACATAGGCATCTGTTTCTCATACCTAATAATTGTCTGTCTATCTATCATACAGGGCATTTCATCTTTATCTATCTATCTATCTATCTATCTATCTATCTATCTATCTATCTATCTATCTATCTATCTATCTATCTATCTATCTATCTATCTATCTATCTATCTATCTATCTATCTATCTATCTATCTATCTATCTGTCTATCTGTCTATCTGTCTGTCTGTCTGTCTGTCTGTCTGTCTGTCTGTCTGTCTGTCTGTCTATCTATCTATCTATCTGTCTATCTGTCCGTCTGTCTATCTGTCTGTCTGTCTGTCATACAGGGTACTTAATCTTTATCTATCTATCTATCTATCTATCTGTCTGTCTGTCTGTCTGTCTGTCTGTCTGTCTGTCTGTCTATCTATCTATCTATCTATCTATCTATCTATCTATCAGTCTGTCTGTCATACAGGGTACTTCATCTTTATCTATCTATCTATCTATCTATCTATCTATCTATCTATCTATCTATCTATCATACAATGTACTTCATCTTTATCTGTCTGTCTGTCTGTGGACTACATCTTTATCTACTTCATCTTTATCTGTCTCTGTCTGTCTGTCTGTCTGTCTGTCTGTCTGTCTGTCTGTCTGTCTGTCTGTCTGTCTGTCTGTCTGTCTATCTATCTATCTATCTATCTATCTATCTATCTATCTATCTATCCATCTGTCTATCCATCTATCTATCTATGTACTACATCTGTCTGTCTGTCTCTCTCATGCCTAATAATTGTCTGTCTGTCTATCATACAGTGTACTTCATCTTTTTCTGTCTGTCTGTCTGTCTGTCTGTCTGTCTGTCTGTCTATCTATCTATCTATCTATCTATCTATCTATCTATCTATCTATCTATCTATCTATCTATCTATCTATCTATCTATCTATCTATCCCTCTAGCAGTGGTCTCTCTGCAGAGGTCTAACACGCCCCCTGATGAGTCAGACCCAAGGCTCTCCAATCAGAAGGGAGCATATGCATGAGCCTGTGCATTTCTTCCCTGGCGTACTGATCATGGTTGCAATGCTCTGCAGGCCATACATTTGCACACACACACACACATATATATATATATATATATATATATATATAATTTTTTTTTTTTAACTTTATCAATGTTATTGCATTCACTATTTTTTTTGCGGTGAACTATGCCTTTAAATTAGTGTTGGGAACAGGACAGGTGGTTACGATAAAGCCCAGGCGGTTGGAGCTGTCGGGGCCATAGGAATCATTCATTAACAGGGTCATCAGAACTGCAGAAGTTGAAGCAAGTCTTGTTGTTTACACGCTGACAAATGTTAGAGTATGATGTCCATTTGAGCGAGAACTTCCCGTTACACGAACAGTCTGTCAGCGGCAGGGGAATGACAGCCCACACAAGCCACATGCTCCTCCAGACATCTCGAAAAGATTGGGATATGTCTATATAGCTGGAGGATTCTGACTTCGACAATGCTGAGCGCATCATTGAGGCTTGTTCAGAGGTGCGGCTACCATTGGTGCCCCTCTGAAAAGTGACCCGCAGTGGGTCGCTTTTCAGAGGACATATGACAGGCAGTAAGGAGGCAATATGTCACCTCCTCACTGCTTGCTTTAAAACTTGAAAATGCAGACTCACTGTGCCACAACTAAGTCCAATGCACACAGTTGCAGGGCGGTTGTGGTGCGGCCCCATTCTCTTGCATGGGTTGCAGTTAGCTGTAGTACTGCCAATCCGTTTAATATCTGCCGCGGCATATTTACAGTCCTGAGCAGCTGCATCTCCTGGTTCACACGGTCAGGGGCAGTAAAGCTGCCATTTAACCATCTATTTTTAGTGCCCTTACCGAGCCATCCCCCTCCAACCACCCACGTTGACAAGACCATGCGTTCCTCAAAGGGGCAGTACCATCGCTTAAACGAGGGGAAGGCAGCCACAGAAATGCCAAACCCAGCATGTAAATCCAAGTTTTATTGCTCAACACAGCACAGTGACCCCACCTTCGATGCGTTTCACCCATGAAAACGGCCTAGTGATAGAGATAGTACCAGCAGGTAAAGGGAAGGAATTCAGCATTGCCTGTCTTAACTGGACTATATAGCACGTGAAAGTCTACAAACATTTGGGTCTCAGGTCTATGTAGTCTTGGAAATCTGATGATAAACCTGCAGACCCCAATGTTTCAGATCACTTTTGCTTCTATGTGTAAGCACTTGAGGACCAAGCCTATTTCTGACATTTGTTGTGTAAAATTTAAAAGCAGTATTTTTTGCTAGAAAGTTACTTAGAACCTCCCAAACACTATATATCTACAGTGGGGATCGAAAGTTTGGGCACCCCAGGTAAAAATGTGTATTAATGTATATAAAGAAGCCAAGGAAAGATGGAAAAATCTCCAAAAGGCATCAAATTACAGATTAGACATTTTTATAATATGTCAACAAATGTTAGATTTTTTTTCCATCACTTTCAAAATTACAGAAAACAAAAAAATGGCGTCTGCAAAAGTTTGGGCACCCTGCAGACTTTATAGAAGGCACTGCCCCCTTTGCAAGACTGAGACCTGCCAGTGTCATGGATTGTTCTCAATCATCCTCTGGGAAGACCAGGTAATGTCAATCTCAAAGGTTTTAAATGCCCAGACTCATCTGACCTTGCCCCAACAATCAGCGCCATGGGATCTTCTAAGCAGTTGTCTAGAAAACTGAAACTGAAAATAGTTGACACTCACAAAGCTGGAGAAGTCTATTAGAAGATAGCAAAGCGTTTTCAGATGTCAATATCCTCTGTTCGGAATGTAATTAAGAAATGGCAGTCATCAGGAACGGTGGAAGTTAAAGCAAGATCTGGAAGACCAAGAAAAATATCAGGCAGAACGGCTCGCAGGATTGTGAGAAAAACAATTCAAAACCCACGTTTGACTGCACGATCCCTCCAGAAAGATCTGGCAGACACTGGAGTTGTGGTACACCATTCCACTATAAAGAGATACTTGTACAAATATGGTCTTCATGGAAGAGTCATCAGAAGAAAACCTCTTCTACATCCTCTCCACAAAAATCAGCTTTTGAACTTTGCAAATGAACATATAGACAAGCCTGATGCATTTTGGAAACAAATTCTGTGGACCAATGAGGTTGAAATTGAACTTTTTGGCCGGAATAAGCAAAGGCACGATTGGAGAATAAGCAAAGGTACGATTGGAGAAGAAGGGGCGCAGAATTTAATGAAAAGAACCTCTGTCCAACTGTTAAGCATGGGGGTGGATCAATCATGCTTTGGGGTTGTATTGCAGCCAGTGGCACAGGGAACATCTCACGAGTAGAAGGAAAAATGGATTCAATAAAATTTCAGCAAATTTTGGATGGTAACTTGATGCCATCTGTGAAAAAGCTGAAGTTAAAGAGAAGATGGCTTCTACAAATGGATAATGATCCTAAACACACCTCAAAATCCACGGGGGATTACATCAAGAAGCATAAACTGAAGGTTTTGCCATAGCCTTCACAATCTCCTGACCTCAACATAATTGAAAATCTATGGATAGACCTTAAAAGAGCAGTGCGTGACAGACAGCCCAGAAATCTCAAAGAAATGGAAGACTTTTGTAAGGAAGAATGGGCAAAGATACCTCAAACAAGAATTGAAAGACTCTTGGCTGGCTACAAAAAGCATTTACAAGCTGTGATACTTGCCAAAGGGGGCAGTACAAGAGATTAAATCTGCAGGGTGCCCAAACTTTTGCAGACGCCATTTTTTTGTTTTCTGTTATTTTGAAAGATGGAAAATAAAATCTAACTTTTGTTGACATATAAGAATGTCTAATCTGTAATTTGATGCCTTTTTGAGATTTTTCCATCTTTCATTGGCTTCTTTATGCACATTAATACAAATTTTTACCTGGGGTGCCCAAACATTCGATCCCCACTGTAGATATATATATATATATATATATATATATATATATTTATTTATTTATTTTTAGCAGAGACACTGGAGAATAAAATGGAGACCATTGCAATACTTTATGTCACACCGTATTTGCGCAGTGGTCTTACAAACTTAATTTTGGAAAAAAATACACTTTTTTAAATTAAAAATTAAAAAACAGTAAAGTTAGCCCAATTTTTTTGTATAATGTGAAAGATAATATTATGCTGAGTAAATTCATACCCAACATGTTATGCTTCAAAATTGTGCACGGTTATGGAATAGTGACAAACTACGGTACTTAAAAACCTACATAGGCGACACTTTGAAAAAATTTTCAGGTTACCAGTTTAGAGTTACAGAGGAGGTCTAGCACTAGAATTATTGCTCTCGCACTAACGACTGCGGCAATACCTCACATGTGTGGGTTAAACACCGTTTACATATGTGGGCGCGACTTGCATATGCAATCGCTTCTGCCGGCGAGCTCGGAGGGACAGGGCATTTTAACTTTTTTTTTTTTTTTTCTTATTTATTTTCCTTTTTTTTTTTTTTTTTTTTTTTTTACACTGACCCTTTAAAAAAAAAAAGAATTTTGATCACTTTTATTCCTATTACAAGGAATGTAAACATCCACTGTAATAGAAATAAGCAGGACAGGTCCTCTTTAACCACTGCTGCTGCCACAACCCCGGTATATAAAGTCAAAGCACCCGTTGATCTGTCTAGATTTTTAGAACATGACTTCCAAGGTACAGGGTGACAACACTAAATCATTGGCTCCCAATGCAGTACTAGAGTAAATCAAAAATAAAAAGGACAGGTGTCATATACGATGAGCTGGGTAGTAAAAAGGAAGGCATCGCCCCCGATTTAGCGTCAGTTGGCGAGTCCGTGTGATCCCAGGGTGACACGCCATTTCCCTTACACTTTTTTTTTTTTTTTTTAGAAAGATGGATTTTATCCTTAATTACATTTTTATCATTTAAACTTTTTTTTTTCTGAAGACAGGTTTGCTTTTAGTGAGAAGGAAGAGCACATTTCCGAACCCTGCGTCTAGAAACGCTGTGGGAGGGAAAGCGTCTGCTGTCATGCAGGAGCTCCATTACTTGCGAGGATGATGTGGGCTCTGTTTCTGATGCTTTGTCACAATAATTATGGTTTCATATCAGATGAATCCATCAGAGAAAAAAGCAGTTTCCGCAGAACAGCGATGCATCTTTCCGACGTGGAACCTTATATCATCAACGAATCCATTAGCGGCAGATCTCTCAGTCATCATGGCGGGGATTCAGTGGTGTCCAGGTTAAGAACAAAGTATTAAAAAGCAAAATGTACATGTGCAGAAATAGGAAATCCATGTGTAGAAAGACAAGTGAGAGCACCAGATTAACCCCTTCCCGCCTGCCCTAGCGTCCCTTCAACCACTTAAGAACCAGGCCTATTTCTGACACTTGTTGTTTACAAGTTAAAATTAGTATTTTTTGCTATAAAATAATTTAGAACCCCCAAACATTATATGTATATATTTATATTTTATATATTTAATATATATATATTTAGCAAAGACTCTGGAGAATAAAATGGCGGTTGTTGCAATATTTTATGTCACACGGTTTTTGCACTGCGGTCTTTCAAACACAATATTTTGGGAAATAATACACTTGAATTAAAAAAACTAAACAGTAAAGTTGGCCCATTTTTTAATATGTTATTAACCACTTAAGCCCCGGAAGATTTTACCCCCTTCCTGACCAGGAGGTTTTTTGCAATTTTTTACTGCGTGACTTTAACGGACAATTGTGCGGTCATACGACGCTGTACCTAAACGAATTTGACGTCCTTTTTTTCCCACAAACAGAGCTTTCTTTTGGTGGTATTTAATCACCTGTGCGATTTTTTGATCATGCGCTATAATCAAAAAAAGAGCGTCAATTTTGCAAAAATAATATTTTAAAAATTTTTTTATATGAAATTCCCCCCAAAAAAATGTAAAAACCAAAATTTTTTAACATTTTCAGCCAATTTGTTTTATGCTACATATGTTTAGTAAAAAAAAATCGCAAAAAGCGTATTTTGATTGGTTTGCGCAAAAGTTATCGCGTTTACTAACAAAGGGAAAGATTTTTTTTCATTTTTGGTGTTTTTTTTTCAACGAGTAATGGCAGCGATCTGCGATTTTTTTTTTGCGTGACTGCGACATTGCGGCGGACAGATCGGACCCTTGACTGACATTTTTGACACTTTTGGGGTTACCAGTGACATTACTGCAGTAATCAGTGCTATACATATGCACTGTTACTGTAAAAATGACACTGGCAGGGAAGGGGTTAACTGTATTGGAGAGGGAGGGGTTAAGTGTGTCCTAGGGGTGTGTTTCTAACTGTGATTGGACATGGCTACTGGTGTAAGAACAGAGATCAACGGTCCTACATAGTAGAACCGTCTGATCTTCATTTTTACACAGGGGAGAATGACAGGCGGCTTGTTTATATTAGCCGCCTGCCTTTCTCCCTCTCCACCGACGATCGCCGAGTGACCGGCGGACATCGGGTCCGCCGGTCACACGCACTGACCTGTTAGGGAATGAGCCGGGGTGGGCGCGTGCTCGCCCGCTATTTGCTCACAAGCCGGTGACAGGCTAGTGACGTACCGGTGCGTCACTTTGCCTGGCCGGGGCTGACTGCCGCAGTATATGTACTTGCGGCGGTCGGCAAGTGGTTCTGCGGGCGAGCTCAGAGGGACAGGGCATTTGAAATTTTTTTTTTTTCTTATTTATTTTCCTTTTTATTTTTTATTTTTACACCGTCAAGCACACGGGGACGAAGGCGCTTTTAAAAAAAAAAAAAAAATCCTGTTTTTTTTTATTTTTTATTTTAAAAAAATTTAAAAAAATATATGTTCACTGTTATTGCTGTCACATGGATAGTAAACATCCCTTGTGACAGTAATAGGCAGTGACAGGTACTCTTTATGGAGGGATCTGGGGTTTAAAAGACCCCAAATCCCTCCTTTGCACTTAAAAGTAATCAAAACTGCAAAATTTTGAATACTGTAATTTTTTCAAAATCGGCGCCACTGGCAGCCGCGTAAAAACCGGAAGGGGCGTCGTAAAGTCGCTTCTGAGTTACTTCATTGGAGACCCGATCGGGACTCTGACTAGTCGGCTGGTCACTCGGGTTCGCCTGGTGGGACAGGCGCAGAGATGGGACAAGGGGTAGGCAGGAGGGACGGTTGCCTTGGGCGCAATAGTTTACTGGGTGTAGGACCCTATAAAGCTGGAAACACACTATAAAACCTTTGTTGTTAGATTTTCTTAAGATTTACCTTCAACTATGTAGTGCAAGGGCATGCCTGATTACATACAAATTGAACGTGTTTAGATTTGAACTCATATTATATGGTTTTGGTAAATCTAAAGGAAAAAATCTAAAGGAAATTGTATAGTTTGTATCCAGCTTAAACTTGCACATCATAAATGGGTAAGGGGGGCACAGTTTGGCATCTTTGCCCTGGGCACTGGATGACCTTGTCCCGGCACTGGACGGGAGCCCAGGGCAGAAGGGGGAGGGGGGGTCCCTTTCTGCTCCTTATGACAACAGCCAAGCGGCTGCGGAGCCGCATCGGTTGTTATTACAAGAAAGCCGACCAACGGCTCTAAAAAACGGCACAAGGTTGGTGCCTCTAGCTGCAGGCATCACTCCAGTACAACCCCTTCTTCCAACCGATGTACAGGTACGTCGGTTTTACGGGAAGTAATTAAACAGTTTTGAACACCTAGAATGCATGAAGGTAAAAAATTGTCAGCCTTTAGAACTACTTTAAATATATTCCTTAACCACTTCTAGACCGGAAAGGAATTGCCCCCTTAATGACCATCCCATTTTTTGCGATTCTGCACTGCGTTATTTTAATTAATTTTAGTTAATTGCGCGGTCGTGCGACGCTGTACCCAAATAAAATTAATGTCCTTTTTTTCCCACAAATAGAGCTTTCTTTTGGTGGTATTTGATCACCTGTGCGATTTTTATTTTTTGCGCTATAAACAAAAGAAGAGCGACAATTCTGAAAAAAAAAAATATATTTTTCACTTTCTGCTATATAACATTCCCAAAAAAATTTAAAAAACAAATTTTTTTTATATTTAAGACCCAGTTCACACTGGGGCGACGCTCCTTGCCGGGGCGACCTCACAGGTCACGGTGCGCAGCTCGCACCGCGACCTCGGAGCGGCCGGCACGGACTTCATATCATTGAAGTCAATGCAGGTCGCTCCGGGTCGCCCCAAAGAAGCTCTGGACCCTTTTTCTAAGTCGGAGAGACTTGTGTCGCTCCTATTAGAACGGGTCCACAGTTTCTCTATGGCAGGCGACCTACGGCGGCCTGTCAGGCAACCTGTCAGGCGACCAGGTCGCCTGACAGGTCGCCCCAGTGTGAACGGGCTCTTAGGCCAATTTGTATTCTGCTACATATTTTTGGTAAAAAAAATCGCAATAAGCGTATTTTGATTAGTTTGCGCAAAAGTTATCGCGTCTACTAAATACGGGAAAGATTTATGTCATTTTTATTGTTTTTTATTTTTACTGGTAATAGCGGTGATCTGCGATTTTTAGCGGGACTTTGACATTGCTGAGAACAGATCGGACCCCTAACTGACATTTTTGACACTTTTGGGGGGACCAGTGACATTACTACAGTAATCAGTGCTAAAAATATGCACTGTTACTGTAATAATGACACTGGCAGGCAAGGGGTTAACACTGTGGGTGATCAAGGTGCTAAATGTGAGCCTAGGGGAGTGATTCTAACTGTAAGGGGGCGGGGCTTGTGAAATGACTATAGAGACATGTGATATAGAATGTAGAATGATCACAGGCACTCTATGATCATTCCAGGGAGAAGAACGATCTGCTGTGTTTACAACAGCTGACTGTTCTCTCTCAGCGGGGAACACCCTGCACCTTTAAAAAAAAATTTTTTTTTTTAAATTGTAAAAAAAATGAATGTTACACCCAAGCACATAAAATCCCCCCCCCCCAAAAAAAAACAATTGCCCCCCCCCCCCACATATACTCACATACAAACGTAAATACAGGTGCCTACACCTGAAAACATTGATTGCGATACACGTTACATATCGGAGCACACGCCTGAATAAGTGAAATAATTCTTTCACCAGACCTCCTTTGTAACATTAAACTGATGACCTATAGGGAGCTTTTAAAGCGTCCCCTTTGGAAAATATAGAGTGCTGACATGTTTAACCACTTCTGGACCGGAAGGTTTTCCCCCTTAATGACCAGGCCATTTTTTTGCGTTACTTTAATCAGGCAATTGAGCGGTCCCACAAATAGAGCTTTCTTTTGGTGGTATTTGATCACCTGTGCAATAGAGAAAGAGACATCGGAATCGTCGCTGTCGTCACTTTCCGTACCTGATGATGAATTTTCCCACAAATCGCTATCACTCAGTTCTACAAGTAACTTCGTTTCGCTGTTTTCCAGTTCGTCTAAAAGCGCTTTTGCGCAAAAAAAAAACGCTTTTTGGACACCATGGTCGTTCTCAATTTTCCAGGCACAAAGCACTTCATTTGGTGTATTTACATTTTTGAATTTGCCGCAGGTTCCACCCCCCCCCCTGCGTCGCAACGTTTGCAGAGAAGGGAACCGGAAGACAGGTGCCAGCATCGGCCAAGAACAGAGCGGGAGGACGGCAGGGGAGGACAGCGGGAGGATTGCTGGAGGATGGCTGGAGGAAAGCGGGGGGAGGACAGCGGGGGAGGGCGGCGGGAAGAGGACAGCGGGGGAGGGCGGCGGGGGAGGGCAGCGGGAGAGGACGGCGAGAGAATGGCTGGAGGACGGCGCGGGGAGGGTGGCGGGGGAGGACAGCGGGGGAGGGCGGCGGACGAGGGCGGCAGGGGAGGACAGCGGGGGAGGGCAGCGGGAGAGGACGGCGGGAGGATGGCAGGGGGAGGACAGCGGGGGGAGGACGGTGGGGGAGGACAGCAGGGGAGGACGGCGGGGGAGGACGGCAGGGAAGGATGGCGGGGGGAGGACAGCAGGGAGGATGGCGGGGGGAGGACAGCGGGGAGGACGGCGGGGGGAGGAGGACGGGGGGAGGTCAGGAGGACAGCGGAGGAGGACAGTGGGGGGCAGGACGGCGGGGGGAGGGACAGCGGGGGAGGAAGGCGGGGGGAGGACGGTGGGAGGATAGCTGGAGGACGGTGGGGGATCATACGGGAATGTGAGTGTGAGAGTGAATTTTTCTGAAAAATTAACCCCGAGCCACACTCAGGAATACCGCCAGGGAGGTTAGATAGGAAATTGCAGCATGATGAGGATGAGCCCCATAAACCTGAGGAGATTGTTCTAGTACGGTGTTGTACGGTTTAGTACAATGTAGTACAGTATAGTACGGTGTAGTACGGTGTAGTGTGGTGTAATATGGTGTAGTACGGTGTAGTGTGGTGTAGTATGGTGTAGTTCGGTGTAGTGTGGTGTAGTATGGTGTAGTACGGTGTAGTACGGTGTAGTGTGGTGTAATATGGTGTAGTTTGGTGTAGTTCTGTGTAGTATGGTGTAGTTCGGTGTAGTGTCGTGTAGTATGGTGTAGTTCGGTGTAGTGTGGTGTAGTATGGTGTAGTTTGGTGTAGTTCGGTGTAGTGTCGTGTAGTATGGTGTAGTTCGGTGTAGTGTGGTGTAGTATGGTGTAGTATGGTGTAGTACGGTGTAGTATGGTGTAGTGTGGTGTAGCGTGGTGTAGTATGGTGTAGTTCGGTGTAGTGTGGTGTAGTATGGTGTAGTACGGTGTAGTTCGGTGTAGTGTGGTGTAGTATGGTGTAGTACGGTGTAGTATGGTGTAGTGTGGTGTAGTATGGTGTAGTACGGTGTAGTATGGTGTAGTATGGTGTAGTGTGGTGTAGTACGGTGTAGTTCGGTGTAGTATGGTGTAGTATGGTGTAGTGTGGTGTAGTGTGGTGTAGTATGGTGTAGTTCGGTGTAGTTCGGTGTAGTGTCGTGTAGTATGGTGTAGTTCGGTGTAGTGTGGTGTAGTATGGTGTAGTATGGTGTAGTACGGTGTAGTATGGTGTAGTGCGGTGTGGTGTGGTGTAGTGTGGTGTAGTTTGGTGTAGTTTGGTGTAGTTCGGTGTAGTGTGGTGTAGTATGGTGTAGTACGGTGTAGTTCGGTGTAGTGTGTCTTCCTCTCGGCAGACAGCAAGCTGCGTGGTGTCACATCTGATGAGGATGAGACCTCAGAGCCCTTCCGGTGTGTCTGTCTGTTTGACGCGCTCTGGCTGCCCTTAATGGAATGATTTTATCGTTGCCATGACAAAAAGAATTCTTGATTCTTCCTAACTTTTCTATGACTAGACTTAGACGGTCTATGCCGTGCACTCATTCAACCCGCAGCGGATTCACACTCATCAGCATTGCAGGATTCATTTAGCGGCAGAGTTGTCGTAGTTTTTTCTTTTTTTTTTTACTCACAATCAAGTCCTGCCAAGACCCCTGGCATTCAACAATGCAATTAAATGCCTCGTGGCATGAAATTCCATCCATGATACATTTTAAGGGTGCCACTGGCACCTCTGAAAAGCGATCGGCTGTATATCGCTTTTTAGAGGTGTTTGTCAGATGATGTGATATGTTACCGCCTGTTTTAACACTGTAAATGCTGCACCAATTCACTGCAACTGCATGCATTGCACACGCTGGTGGCGTGGCCCCATTCACTTGATAAGGTTGCATTCGGTAGAGGTTCTGCCCAATAATTGTGACATTGGGGATAATCTTTTACCTTTTTGGAGCTTAATGATATATTTAAAGCGGAGTTCCGCCTTCCCCTCCACCCCCTCCAAAAATTAAACTTCGCTTTAAAGTAGAACTATAGGCAAAACTTTTTTTTTTTTTTTCAATTTTGGATAGAGTAAGGGAGCGTTATAACCCCTGCCAGATTTTTCATTGCCCTCTGTGTCCCATTGCGGAGATTTCCCTTCACTTCCTATTCTATAGTCAAGCAGGAAGTGGGGAAATCCCTGCATATTAAGGGAATTCTTTAGGGACCCCCAAGTCACCAGAACTAGTGTCCCCATTGCAAGATTTCCCCTCCATTACTTTTCTGGTTGCAACCCAAAACACAGACAGCAATAAAAACGGACGTTCAGCAGAACAAGCCAATCTGACACACCGCATCTCCAATCATGGTAAAGCACCGAGCTGTGCCCAATCAGGGCTGATCACAGCGTAATCAGGAAGTGCCGGCTATGGGCATTCCTCTATTCACTGCTGAAAGCGAGTAGAGGAGAGACGATAAGCATCTCTCCTGACCGGGGGGGTCTGCACTGATAGTCAGTGCAGTGAGTATCAGTGCAGCCCCCTCCGTGAAGCCCTCCAATGGCCATCTGTGATGCCCACAAGTGATGCTCACCAGTACCCATCAGTAATGCCAATCAGTGCCCATCAGTAATGCCCGTCAGTGCCTCCTCATCAGTGCTGCTTATCATCGCCCATCAGTGCTGCCTATCAGTGCACAACATCACCCACCAGTGACGCCTATCAGTGCACATCAGTGACGCCTATCATTGCCCATCACTGCCACCTATCAGTGCCACCTATTCGTGTTCATCAGTGCCACCTATTCGTGTTCATCAGTGCCACCTGTGCCGGCCACCCGTGTAAGAACATGGGTCTCGCCGCTAGAGGTGTCCTTTTCCCTCTAGTAGCGACTTATGCTGTAGTAACTCTGGTCTCTGTAGCAATAACAAGTAGACTTTCCCAATAGCGATAATCCAAAGCAGGTATAGTAGAGATATAGCAGGTATAATAGTGATATATCAGGTATAGTGGTGATATAGCAGGTATAATAGTGATATATCAGGTATAGTAGTGATATAGCAGGTATAATAGTGATATAGCAGGTATAATAGTGATATATCAGGTATAGTGGTGATATAGCAGGTATAATAGTGATATATCAGGTATAGTAGTGATATAGCAGGTATAATAGTGATATAGCAGGTATAATAGTGATATAGCAGGTATAATAGTGATATATCAGGTATAATAGTGATATAGCAGGTATAATAGTGATATAGCAGGTATAATAGTGATATAGCAGGTATAATAGTGATATAGCAGGTATAGTAGTGATATAGCAGGTATAGTAGTGATATATCAGGTATAGTGGTGATATAGCAGGTATAGTAGTGATAAAGCAGGTATAGTGGCGATATAGCAGGTATAATAGTGATATAGCAGGTATAATAGTGATATAGCAGGTATAATAGTGATATAGCAGGAATAGTAGTGATAAAGCAGGTATAATAGTGATATAGCAGGTATACTGTAGTAGTGATATAGCAGGTATAATTGTGATATAGCAGGTATAGTAATGATATAGCAGGTATAGTAGTGATATAGCAGGTATAGTGGTGATATAGCAGGTATAATAGTGATATAGCAGGTATAGTAGTGATAAAGCAGGTATAGTAGTGATATAGCAGGTATAATAGTGATATAGCAGGTATACTGTAGTAGTGATATAGCAGGTATAATAGTGATATAGCAGGTATAGTAGTGATAAAGCAGGTATAGTGGCGATATAGCAGGTATAATAGTGATATAGCAGGTATACTGTAGTAGTGATATAGCAGGTATAATAGTGATATAGCAGGTATAGTAATGATATAGCAGGTATAGTGGTGATATAGCAGGTATATTAGTGATATAGCAGGTATAGTAGAGATATAGCAGGTATAATAGTGATATAGCGGGTATAGTAGTGATATAGCAGGTATAGTAGTGATATAGCAGGTATAATAGTGATATAGCAGGTATAATAGTGATATAGCAGGTATAATAGTGATATAGCAGGTATAGTGGCGATATAGCAGGAATAATAGGGATATAGCAGGTATAATAGTGATATAGCAGGTATAGTAGTGATATAGCAGGTATAATAGTGATATAGCAGGTATAATAGTGATATAGCAGGTATAATAGTGATATAGCAGGTATAGTAGTGATATAGCAGGTATAATAGTGATATAGCAGGTATAATAGTGATATAGCAGGTATAATAGTGATATAGCAGGTATAGTAGTGATATAGCAGGTATAATAGTGATATAGCAGGTATAATAGTGATATAGCAGGTATAGTGGCGATATAGCAGGAATAATAGGGATATAGCAGGTATAATAGTGATATAGCAGGTATAGTAGTGATATAGCAGGAATAGCTTTCCCCCATTAGTCGAGACTGAATGCTGGGGGTGAACTGGTTTATTGGAGGCCACACCCGGCCTTTTATGCAACAGCCTAACATCTAAATGAAGTTATCTCTCAGGTACAGAACATGTACAATTGTTATACACCCCAAAATACACACAACACAATCAGGTACCCCCTTAAAACCTATATCCTCGGATAGCCTGGATCTGAGCGCCCAACATACCACAAAAGCGCTCAGATCCCACAAATACAACCGAAACTCCACCGGGGTAAATTTCTGACCAACCGCACACAAGGCTCCTGCCCAGAATAGTTCCATGAAAACGGGATGAGTGGTCGGTCTCTTTCGGAGGTACACAACCACACAAAATACCGAACGTGCATATTAGCCCGTATGCTGATTATGTGCCCCTCATTCGGGAGTAAGCTCCCACCGATGTTCCTTTCAGATGAATATAACCGAACGCAGGTGGAGGTGGAAGTTAACAAGCAGCATACGGGTGGTCTGGTAGTTCGTGGGTTTGTTCGGTATTTGAGCAAAACAAGAATAAAATTTTAGGTGAACACAGTATACCAATGGACTGGAGAATGGAAAAGAGTTTAATAATCCAGGGACAGGGTGGTCTGTCACACCGCCTATCAGTGCTGCATACTGTATTAGTGCCTCCTCATCAGTGCCCATCAGTGCCACCTCATCAGTGCCTATCAGGACCTCATCAGTGCCTCCTTATCAGTGCCCGTCAGTGCCACCTCATCAGTGCCCATCAGTGCCTCGTCATCAGTGCCTCATCAGTGCCTCCTTATCAGTGCCCGTCAGTGCCACCTCATCAGTGCCCGTCAGTGCCTCATCATCAGTGCTTGTCAATGCCTCATCAGTGCCTCCTCATCAGTGCCCATCAGTGGCACCTCATTAGTGCCCGTCAGTGCCTCCTCATCAGTGCCCGTCAGTGAAGGAGAAAAATTACTTTTTTACAAAGTTTCATAACTGAAACGAAAAACTTTTTATTTTTCAAATTTTTCGGTCCTTTATCATTTCTTTAGCAAAAAATAAAAACTCAGGGGTGATTAAATACCACCAAAAGAAAGCTCGGTCTAAAAAAATATATATAAAAATGTTATTTGGGTACAGCGTTGCATGACCGCACAATTGTCATTCAAAGTATGACAGCACTGAAAGCTAAAAATTGGTCTGGGCAGGAAGGGGGGGGGGGGGGGTGAACCGCGGTATCGTGCGATCTGGCACCCGCAAACGCAGATCTGTGTTTGGGGGTGCCATTAACAATGTAATGACACCCGCAGCAGATTGCAAAGGCAGTGTGTTTTATATGGGAAACTTGCATGGAACACACCTTTCCCGAACCACGTTCTGGTGTGAACTGGCCCTTACAGTACAGCAGATGGGGAACCCCAATTGAGCTCCCTAACCCAGAAAATAATAATAATAAAGTGTTTGTTACCCCCAACATTTCATATTCTTTATATGTGCCTGCTGTACCATACACTTGTATGAGAAAGTATCCTGTTCTCTTTGTATTGCTTCCTATGTGTGAAATCTCTGGTGTTCCTGCCAGTCCCTTTGCTTTCCTATTCAAAACTGACCACACTAAACAGGAGAGCACATCGTGGTCAGTTCTCTAGCTATGCTGGGAACTCATTGCTCTCTTTCTATGATCAGACTTGTCCTGGCACTCTCCCCCTGCACAGCCATTCACTGGGAAGCTCAGTGTACCGCTGCTTCTCCTCCCCCAGCTCTTATGCAGCTGAGAACAGAGGGAATGTGATCACTTATAAAAAAGGTGGGGGAGGGGGAAGGTACTTATAATGTATTTTTATATCCATACACAAATGTTTTGCTTTTCATTACTATTTTAAACTGAATGGATTGTTTTACAAGGTGATCATTTACAATCACTATAACCCCTTCCCGAGTTCTGAAAGCTGGGAGGCGGAGGCAGGCATTCGGGTCATGTGCTTTTTAATTACTTTTCTGTATGTATTAAAAACAGAATTAGACGAACGACACCCATACTGATAATGCATACCCTTCTCCCCACTCCCATATCCACTTCAGGATCTCTTGAACAAGAGAGGGGACTGAGGGATGGGGTACACACTATAAGAAAATCGGACGAACGTAAATTCGTAGGACAATTCTCATATGACAAAGGCTATTTTTTTTTGTTGATTATTGTTTCTGATCATGCGTCTTTCTTTTCTGACTTTTCTTTTATGAAGTCGTACGAAAAAGTTAATAAAAATTAATGTGCTACTTTTGGCTCTGAGGAAGAGGGTCCTCCCTTGAAACGCGTCGGGCAGACCATTCCTGATACCATCACATTATCCAGCAGTTTAGGTGTATCCTGGAGGCGATTGGTCTCTAATTTCTACATACGTATCTACATCCTACGTTTGTGAATACAATGTATGTTACCTTTTTGGATTTTAACCAGTTTCCGACCGCCCGCCGCAGATGTACTGCGGCAGGCAGCCGCTCCCAGGCAAAGCTCCGTACATGTACGGCGCTCGCTCTCGGGAGTCTAAGTGGCGAGCGCGCGCCGCCGACTCGTCAGTGGGGAAGCCGATGCGTGTGTGTAAACACAGCCGACCGTCCTTCTCCCTGGGATGATCACAGGGCTCATGTGATCCTGCTATATAGGATCGAATGTCTCTGATCATTTCACAACCACGCCCCCCCACAGTTAGAATCACTCCCCTAGGGTCCCATTTAACCCCTTGATCACCCACAGGGTTAACCCCTTCCCTGCCAATGGCATTATTACAGTAACAATGCAATTTTTAGCACTGATTACTGTAGTAATGTCACTGGTCCCCCCAAAAGTGTCAAAAATGTCAGTTAGGGGTCCGATCTGTCCGCCCAAATGTCGCAGTCCGGCAAAAAAAAAAATCGCAGATTGCCGCCATTACTAGTAAAAAAAAAAAAGAAAAACAATAAAAATTACATAAATCTTTCCCGTAGTTTGTAGACGTGATAACTTTTGCGCAAACCAATCAAAATACGCTTATTACGATTTTTTTTTACCAAAAATATGTAGCAGAATACAAATTGGCCTAAAATGTTAAAAAATTTGGATTTTTAATTTTTTTTTTTCGGGAATGTTATATAGGAGAATGTGAAAAATATATATATATTTTTTTTTTTTTCAGAATTGTTGCTCTTTTTTTGTTTATATCGCAAAAAATAAAAATCGCACAGGGGATCAAATACCACCAAAAGAAAGCTCTATTTGTGGGGAAAAAAGGACGTAAATTTAGTTTGGGTACAGCGTCGTACGACCGCGTAATTGTCCGGTAAAATAACGCAGTGCTGAATCGCAAAATAGGGCCTGGTCAGGAAGGAGGTAAAATCTTCCCGGGGCTAAAGTAGTTAAACTCTTTTACTGGTAATGCACAATGTTGGTGCGCCCTTCTCTTGTTGTTTTACAGGAATAGAAAAGTCTGTCCCCTGCCAGCATGCTGCAGAGAAGGGCCCTTGCTCTGTATATGGAAGCAGAAGCCTCCCTGCAGAGATCCAAGCTCTCCATTTAGCAAAACACATGCCCCCTGCTGATTGTGCTTTGCTGCTTGGCGGGGCTGTGTATATTTTAGAAATGGATGGACAGAAATACAAAGCCTTTGGCAGGTAATACAGCTCCCTTATAAGTTGCCCCTTTTAACATCCACCTGGAGCTCTGCTCTGACACCCCCCCTCTCTACAGCAATTGAAGAGGGGAGAACAGGGCTAATCCAATGGCAAGGCGTATGTGGGTGTCTGAGCACAGCCATCAAAGCAATATCCTTCTTGTATTTGTGTCCCAGCAGATGATACTGTTATTCCGAGGAAAGGAAAACCATGCTAATTGCAAAGAGCAGAGGAAGTCAGAACAGATTGAATTATTCACTGCTCAGATCCTGCAAATTGGAAAAGAAGAAGAATTGGAGAGGAGGCCATTTTAAAGGATCAGTCTGACCGAGAGAGCTAGTTCAGTTACAGGTGAAGGCTCGTGGGCTGAATCATTATTTTGCATCTCCTGGGGATTCCAGAAAAGAGATCTCCCTGCCATATTTCCAAGTCTCAATAGAGTAGTGGAGTGTCATGAGAAAGTGGGGATATTTAGAAGCAACAATACAACAACCATATTGCATCTGTTAAAAGTTTACATTTATTATGTCGAAATATTAGTATTAATAAAAGCATATTGTTAACTGCACACCCCAGTAATTCATGGATCTGAACGCAGCTGCATTGGATTCAATAGAGATAGAGATGCACCAAAATTTCGGCCGAAAATCGCATTTTCAACATTTTGCCAATTAAGAAAAAGGTGGCGATAATGGCGCTGAAAACGCACGCGATTTTACTGTGCGTATGGTGTGTTTTTTCCATAAGTCATGTGACTCAAAGATCGCATTAAAAAAGGAAACACCTGTGTGGTATTGATGCGTCCTTGCTGTGTTTCTAACTCATTTTAAGGGGAAGGTGCGTTTTTGGTGCATTTTTTTTTAACTGATCAAAATGCAGTCAGCAAGGTTTTTAACAACTCAATGGAAGTGCAACAGACCAGTGTGTAGACTTACATAAAATTTAAATGGATGTATTTTACTTGAGCTTTCCCTGCGCTAAAGTTGCCAAACTGGATGGACTGGTGTCTTTTTCAACCTCACTAACTATGTAATGGCCAACAATAAGGCTCCGTTCACATGTAAGCGTATGGATCACGGGCAGAACCGCCGCGGTTCCGCCCGCGATCCGGAGATTATTGCAAATCGCGGGACGCCTGTGCGTTGCCCGTTGATTTGCAATAGACCCCCAAACGCTGAGCGATGTTGCCGCGATTTCCGCCTGCCGAATCACGGTAAAATCGTGCAAAAAAAATCGCGGGACGCAATACTATCCAAAGAAGCTCTTGTACTTTTTTGGTCGTAATGCGTCCCGCGATTTTTTTTTGCGCGATGTTACCGCGATTCGGCAGGCGGAAATCGCGGCAACATCGCTCAGCGTTTGGGGGTCTATTGCAAATCAACGGGCAACGCACAGGCGTCCGCGATTTGCAATAATCTCCGGATCGCGGGCGGAACCGCGGCGGTTCTGCCTGTGATCCATACGCTTACATGTGAACGGAGCCTTAATTCATATTCATTTAAATTCATTATATTAATTAAAAAGTCGAATCTAATACAATTATTTTTAAAAAAAAAAAAATATATATATATATATAGTACAGACCAAAAGTGTATATATATATTAAAAACTGTAATTTGTCAAAATTTATCAATCGGCAGGATGCCTGCGTCTGAAGACATCAATGGCGATATACATGTTACATATCTCTGCGCATGCCGGAATAAGAGCAATAATTCTAGCACCAGACCTTTATCCTAACGCTAAACAGATGACCTATAGGGGTTTTTTAAAGCATTGCCTATGGAAAATATAGGGTACTGAAATGTTTAAGGTTGGACATGTTGGATATCTATTTACTCGGCTTTTATATTTTGCCAAAAAAATCGTGTAATTTATTGCATTTTTGTGCCCCATAAAATTAACGTGTTTTTTTTTTTTTTACTGAAATTTTTGTATTTTCTAGACCTTTGCGGTAATATTGTGTGACATAAAAAAAATTGAAACTACCACTATTTTATTCTCTAGGGCAGGGGTCTCCAAACTGCGGTCCAAGGGCCAGATGTGGCCCTTTGCTAGCCTTTACCTGGCCCTTGGGGCAATTATGCCTCCCACTGATATGAGGCACTATTCCTCCCACCAAAACCAACATTAGGGTATTATTTCTTCCACCGATACCAATGATGGAATACTATTCCTCCTACTAATAGAGGCATTACTCCTCCTCCTCCTCCTATTGGCCACCAACCATGAGGTCATATTTATTCTCACTGATGCCGGGCCTGTGACATTGGCCACGACCTGGCCCTCCTAAGGTGTGAAGGACAATAAGCTGGCCCTTTGTTTGAAAATTCTGGAGACCCCTGCTCTAGGGTGTCTGCTTTCAGAAAATATATCGTGCGGCTCCCCTGTACAGCTGGATAGGAGCGGCGGAGGCAGCATGTAGAGAAATTACTGTCATCCTCTTTCCTCCAGTAGCTGCAGGAGGAAAATGGAGGAGATTGGTTCCTCTGTATGCTGCCCCCGCCACTCCTCCTATCCAGTTCAATTGTGTTCTGCTGTCTCTGGGCCCCTGTGTGCTCCCCTGGTCCCCCCCCCCCCTCCACTGTGCTTCCTTCCCTCTCCTCCCCTCCCCTCACAATAGAGAACCAGTAAGGGGTCTGTAAATATGTAATTTACCAGCTCCTTCCTTTTCTGAATGGACAGAGTCATAGTCAGTGACATTGTAAAAAATAAAATAAAATGCCAAAGAATAATACAACTAAAATACCAAAAATACCAAAAAATAAAAACTACTGACACCAGTGGGTGAACTTTCAGAATCGCAAAGGTCACACTTGTGACCAGGTCCTGGCATTCCACCACCGTGGGGAGGCCCCAAGATGACAGGAAGGGGGCCCACTGAAGAGCTCATGAAAGGGCCACGCTGTGGGACCGTAATAAAGGGCCCCAGGATCAGAGGGAAGAGCCCCAGGCTTAAAGGGAAGGGCCCTGGCCAGGGGTCCGGGGGGCCCTTCATGGTTTCTTGCAACCGGGGCCCTGAAGGTTTTAGTTACGCCTCTGAGGAGCAGTGCGCTCCGACATTACATGCGAACGCCGCAGCCGCACAAATGTGAACCGGCTCTAAGTGGTTAAACGTGTGCACAAAACGCAAAAACAGCTCTGGCTGTGAAAGGGTTCATGGAGAAGTTCTCCTTCGGGGACATGTTAAATCCTTAAGATTTGGTAATTTAAAAAAACTGGCTACCTTTTTTAGCTGCCTCCTAGATTGGAAGCAAATTTGTCACACCTTGCCAGCAAACAATCGTTCAAAAAAGTTCTGCTGGTTCAAACCTGCATTGTATGGGCTGTCTAAACGCCACGCATACTAGTGGGCGAAATACCACACATTAAAGCACACCGTGACGCAACTGGCCCCAACTATGTGTGTATTGTCTATGTCTGTCTAACAAGTCACAGAATTAATCCAGTGGTTTGCGATTCTTCAAGCCCCCCACCAATCGCAGAGCGACATCTGCCCGTTTCTACTTAGCCTGCCTTAGTGAGCCTAGAAGTGGTTAAATCTGCAGATTTTTGCTTAATTTGGCTGCGTTCCTATTCTGAGGTGATGGATTTCTTTGCCAGTTCACTAAAATAAACCAGCCTATCCCCTCCTCCCCAACCGCCGAGAGAAGAAGACATTGTACAAAACGCCCCTGTCACAGATGAAATCGGAATTTTTGCGGACTTCATTTTGGCACGCAGCAGTCCGGTGAAAAACACGCTCACACCCATAGAACAAACAGCGATCTATTTACAGGATGTGGCAAGCTATTCCCCTTTCTCAACGTGAAATTATAATCTATTTACAAACCTTGCGGGCCCCATTAACTACTGTGGCCCTGCAGGATGGCACACGGGACCTGATAGGAATCTACGTCAAAGCTAAGAAGCTTTTGACCCGTTGTGACCGCTATTAGAAATTGTGGGGGTACCTACAACCTATCCGACAAAGGCCGAGCCCTGTACAGTCTAACTACCTGCCCTAGCAGATTGCTATAGGGCAGGGGTGTCAAGCTCAATTTCATTGAGGGCCACATCAGCAGTATGGTTCCTTCAAAAGACCAGTTGTATCTGGGGTACACTACGTACAAAGTGCAGGGTTCAGGATTACACTATATACAGAATGCAGAGTTCAGAAGTGTGCTGCGTACAGAGTGCAGGGATTAGAGGTGCGCTACATACAGAGTGCAGGGTTAAAGGGTGCACTGTGCACAGAGTGCAGAGTTCAGGGGTGTGCTGTGCACAGAGTGCAGAGTTCAGGGGTGTGCTGTGCACAGAGTGCAGAGTTCAGGGGTGTGCTGAGTACAGAGTGCAGGGATTAGAGGTGCGCTACATACAGAGTGCAGAGTTAAAGGGTGCGCTGTGCACAGAGTGCAGAGTTCAAGGGTGTGCTATGCACAGAGTGCAGAGTTCAGGGGTGTGCTGAGTACAGAGTGCAGGGATTAGAGGTGCGCTACATACAGAGTGCAGAGTTAAAGGGTGCGCTGTGCACAGAGTGCAGAGTTCAAGGGTGTGCTGTGCACAGAGTGCAGAGTTCAGGGGTGTGCTGCGTACAGAGTGCAGGGATTAGAGGTGCGCTACATACAGAGTGCAGGGTTAAAGGGTGCACTGTGCACAGAGTGCAGAGTTCAGGGGTGTGCTATGCACAGAGTGCAGAGTTCAGGGGTGTGCTGGGTACAGAGTGCAGGGATTAGAGGTGCGCTACATACAGAGTGCAGAGTTAAAGGGTGCGCTGTGCACAGAGTGCAGAGTTCAAGGGTGTGCTGTGCACAGAGTGCAGAGTTCAGGGGTGTGCTGCGTACAGAGTGCAGGGATTAGAGGTGCGCTACATACAGAGTGCAGGGTTAAAGGGTGTGCTGTGCACAGAGTGCAGAGTTCAGGGGTGTGCTGTGCACAGAGTGCAGAGTTAAGGGGTGTGCTGTGTACAGGGTGATGAGTTCAAGGGTGTGCTGTGTACAGAGTGCCGAGTTCAGGGGTGTGCTGTGCACACAGTGCAGAGTTCAAGGGTGTGCTGTGTACAGAGTGCAGAGTTCAAGGGTGTGCTGTGTACACAGTGCAGAGTTAAGGGGTGTGCTGTGTACAGAGTGCAGAGTTTAAGGGTGTGCTGTGTAATGAGTTCAGGGGTGTGATGTGTACAGAGTCCAGAGTTTAGGTGTGTGCTGTGTACAGAGTGCAGGGTTTAGGGGTGCTCTATGCACAGTGTGCAGCCCCAACCTCTGCCCCCCCCAAAGCTTTCTCACATATCTACTCTCTCCCACTTGGCCTGGTTGTAGTACCTCCCTGTGTAGCCAGCTCTTCTACCTGTGTATTCGGCTCCAGTACTTCCCTGTGTAGATGGCTGTGCCTCGCCTTGCAGGGATTTTTTTTTTTCTCTCAGATTCTGGTGATCTATCCCCACCATGAGTGCATACAGGGATCAGTTAGCCGCTGAGAGCAAAGCTGTCCTTTGTAAACATAGAAGGAAGTGGAGGGCGAGAGCCAGGGGTGGCTGAATGGAGTTCCACCATGTTTCGGCTACAAAACTGGGTATGAGGGCCACATAAGGCCTGGTGGGCTTGATTCAGAATGTGGACATTGTGTTTGACATATGTTCTATAGAGGAAGTTGAAACTTTCATTGTCGGAAGCCATGGCACAGAGAAAGTCTCTGCCTGCTCCTAAAAAAATGAGTGGTCGCCTGCTGAACTGGGGCTCAGGGAACTTTGTGTTAAACGTTGGGAGTCCCAGATTGCCTGTGCCCAAAGGTACTTAGAGTCCCCTCTGTTCCCTGGGCCCCCTGCTGAACTGATGGAGTCCCCGGCCCAATAATTGTTCTGTGGTCTGCCAGCATGAGATCCCGTTAAAGTGACCAGTTGGAAAAATGTGTTTGTTCATCATCAAACTAAAATGTCCTCTAGAATATGGTGATGTCTTCTGGAAATGTATGGCTGCATGCTGGAATAAACTTGCTGGGTTTGATGTAAGGAAGATAAAAGCAGACTCTGCGAATGTCTTGCAATTTTGTTAAATGGATAAAATGTCATTCTTCAGTAGGTGGCGGATATAACGCTCAAAGAAAAATTAGATCAATGCATGATCAGCATTTCATCCAGAAAGGCCAACCATACCAGCCCATTGCCGAACAGCCTTTGCAATGAAAATGTGTTGGATCCTCCTGTCATGGCACATGCTTGCTGCAGCCCCCATTCATTTCTATGAGTGAGCCATACTACGTTGGATGCCTAGAGCAGTATATCTCAACCTTTTTTTGTTAAAACACACTTTAAAATAATGTACAAGCATGAGGCACCCCACGCTAAAATGGAAAAAAAATGAAATGAATAGTTTTACATAATGCAGCGGCATCAACACATGTAGGACACCCAACATTGAAGGTCATTTATTTTTACTAAGCAAATACACCTTTTCACACTGGTACTGACGAGTTTTCAGCTTTTTTCTTCTCCCTCAGTTTCTCTGCCACATTCGGTTAATGTGAGCGCAGTGCTGACGGAGAGAGGCAAACAAGGATATCCCCAGGCGCCCGATGTCCTCCTTATCAACCTATGACATCATAGGTTGTTAAGATGCCAGCAGCTGGATCGCATTGTGCCCAGGGTTATAATGCTGCACAATTAACACCTGTGGATTTGTGTAACAGAAAAGACAGGCTTGATCCACCTGCCAGCTTGTTGAAATTTTTTGGGCAATTTGAATGCAATTCTGGGGCATTTTTACCAAGGCACCCCTGAAGAACTTGGAAGGCACCACAGTGTGCCATGGCACCCTGGTTAAAAAAGGCTGGCCTAGAGGATGTTATGAGTACTGCTCACCCATAGGAATAAATGCATGTGCAGTTAGAGGGGGACCTGGTGGAGAATTTTCGTTGCAAGGTACGGCCCAGGCTTTCCTGATTGGAAGATCTTCTCTTTATTTTTATAGGTTTTTATGGCTGACTGAATGGCCACTGGGGGAAATCCAACCTCCCAATACCCCCAAACGAGGAATGAAAGTGAGAAAAACTCCCAAAGTTTAACAGGAATAGAAAAAAGAAAATTCCTCTAATGCTGTGGTGGTCAACTTTCTTGATATGGGAGGCCTCAAGCGCAGCCCCCAACAACACCAAAGGGCCACACATGAAATAAAGTGAATATTCAGTCTCAGAGGCAGCAGGCAAACAACAAGCTATAGTCAAAGACTGTGAACATGATGCAAGAGATGGCCAGAGACTGTGGACATAATACAAGAGATGGCCAAAGACAGTGGACATGATGCAAAAGATGGTCCAAGACTGTGGACGTGATGCAAGAGATGGTCCAAGACTGTGGACATGGTACAAGATATGTTCAGAAACTGTGGACATGGTACAAGAGATATTCAGAAACTGTGGACATGATCCAAGAGATGGCCAAAGACGGTGGACATTATAAAAGAGATGGCCAAAGACGGTGAACATGATACAAGAGAGACGGCCAAAGACGGTGGACATGGTACAAGAGATGATCAAAGATGGTGAACACGATACAAGCGATGGCCAAAGACAGTGGACATGGTACAAGAGATGGCCAAAGACGGTGGACATTATAAAAGAGATGGCCAAAGACGGTGAACATGATACAAGAGAGACGGCCAAAGACGGTGAACACGATACAAGCGATGGCCAAAGACGGTGGACATGGTACAAGAGATGGTCAAAGACTGTGGACATGATGAAAGAGATGGCCAAAGATGGTGAACATGATACAAGAGATGGCCAAAGGTGGTGGACATGGTACAAGAGATAGTCAAAGACTATGGACATGGTACAAGAGATGGTCAGAGACTGTGGACATGATGCAAAAAAAGGTCAGAGACTGCGGGCATGATACATGTGATGGTCAGAGACTGCGGGCATGATACAAGACATGGTCAGAGACTGCAGGCATGCTGTAGTAGACTGCAAGAGACTGTGACCATGAGAAAGGAGTTGTTAGAGACTGGGAACATCAAAAGACTCATAGACTGGAGACACAAAAAAAGTGATTGCATGAGCTCACTGCTATAACAAGGCAATAGGGAAACAAAGATTAGTGTCTGCAGGGGCAACAGGTCAGGTACTAGGGCTCTAATGGTAAAACATGTTCAGGTGACAACTACTAAGGGATTTCCCTTAAGCCACCCACTCATGGAGAAAATTGCAGCCAGTTCCTGACAAACCAGTCAAAATGCAACCTGTTGCCACCTTCAGCCCGACATCCTTTGGGAAAATTGCCAGCCAAACATTGCATGTATCCAATTAGGTAGTCACAAAGGGAGATTTGTCCATCCAACCTGTGTAGTGTCAATTGAATAATCTGTTAGATTGTTTTCTATCAGTTTACAGGCTGAAGAAAAAAAATCTATGTGTATGGCCAGCTTACTTTGGAGAGAATTCTTCCCACTTCCTGTTGTGTCTTTGGGGCAGGAAGTCAAGATAATAAGATTATTCTCCCCAAAGGGAGGACCAGAGATCCCAGCAAGGAACTAGGTCCTTACTCCTGACTAGGCAGATTAAAACGGACATCCTATGCAGGAAGAGAGAGGGTATACCCCCTGGGACTGCCCATAGGCGTAGCCAGAACTTTTTTTCTGCCTAATGTCCTACTCCTGTTGGGGGCAGCATAACCCTACTGATATGCATCAGAGACCGCGTCCGTCAATGAACGATAAAGAAAGACGGTTTTATCTCCCTACTCTAAATTTAAAATTACAAAATATATGCTGTAAGCCGTAAAATTGACCGGACTGAGTTCAGTGCACTGGGTATTCGCTATAAATTATGCACAGTAGAAAATTAAGATTCAAAGACCAGCTGGGGGGAAAGTGGGGCAGCCAGGATAAACATGTGTTCTATGCCAAGACCTGGACTTCCATTTGCCTGTGAGATGTGTTGAACGCCGCGATAACATATGCAGCTTTTTTTTATACTTTTAAATTCTTATCAATATTGAGATATCGCTTTGTGGGGAATTACTATCAACAAATATCTGGAGTATCTTTTTTTTATTTTTTTTCCAATGTACCTATTATCAGGCAAAGCACATGAAGACATTTCTTTCCCTGCCTTCTAATTCTGACAGTACAATATGTCAAACTCGGTGTAATTAGGACATAATAGGCCTGATCTCAGCAATAGGCTCCACTTATCTGATGTGTACAATAGAGAGGAATTATGTGCTGGTGGCTTAGCTTAACAGGGAATGCTCGGAGATTGTCTAAGTGGTATATTTAGAAGCAGTGGAAAGGCTGATTTGCCTATTATTCGCCTGGTGAATGCTTCAACGGGTTGATAGAGCACATTCACTACAAAGATTCAGCTGCATATTCAAAAGGCATTCACCTAGCCAGCTGGCTTTGATGCCGTCAGCAGACGCTAGTCTTCATCAAGCCTTGACTCCGGTCCCTTAGTGCAGTGTTCCCCAACCCCCAGGCCGCGGACCGCTACCGGTCCATGGATCAAATGGTACCGGGCCGCCCGAGGAACTTTAAATTATTTTACTGTCTCGCGCAGTGGCGGCCGGGGAGCAGAGCAGTGCGTCCCGAGCCCACCCATTGTGTGACAATAGCGAATGAAAAGGGCCGTGACAATAGCGAATGAAAAAGTAGTCAGTGGTTAGACGGCCCTGGGATCTATTTTACTGCTTTTCTTGGATGCATTAACAAATTTAATACAAAGCACCAAAAACGATACTTGATTCTGTATTCTCTAAAGTAGGGGATATTGGGAGTTGGATAGGGGGTGGGACCAAGGAACGGTGCTTGGAGGTGGGTAGGGGGGGTGAAGAAAAGGGGTGACTCAGAAGAAGGGAGTACCTGAAATTATTACCTATGAAAAAAGGCCCTGGATACACCTTCCTGCTGCAGTACACAGGGTTCTGCGCCACCATCTTATTCTGTGGCTTCATCAGGAGGCCAGCTGTCTGTGGCTTCATCAGGAGAACAGCTGTCTGTGGCTTCATCAGGAGGCCAGCTGTCCTTTCCAGGTTCTACGGAGCAAAACCAGTAAGAGACAGCCAGTCCCTATGATGGTGTGGCACATGTGATGCATGATATGGGTTTCTGGGGGGGCTGGGGGTACTGCATATGTCATTCCCGCCCAGGTAGAAATACAGGAAGTGCAGAAATGTGTTTCCCGGAAAAAAAAAGGTAAAAAATAAATAAAATAATTTTCAAGAGAGGTACGGGAGAGGGGTAGAATGCTAGAAAGTGGGTGAGGAGGGTGAAGTTCCACTTTAAAGAGACTCTGTCACTCTTCCCAGAATAGCGAAAATGATCAAATCTTAAAGCGGTTGTAAACCTAAAAAATAAAAAAAAAAACCCTGCAAGACAAAGGCATAATGAGCTAGTGTGCATCGCATACTAGCTCATTATGAATTACTTACCTTAGAACGAAGCCCCGACACGGACCCCTGGACACCGCTGTGGGAGCTGACATGATCCCTCGGCATCTCTTCCGGGTTCGGCGGCTCAGGCGCTGTGATTGGCCGGAGCCGCGATGACATCACTCCCGCGCATGCTCCCGGCAAGGAAAGCTGAAGGTCCGCCGGACCTTCAGAGCGCATGCGCCATTCGCGTGAGCGGCTGCATGCAGTGCAAATATCTCCTAAACAGTGCCGGTGTTCCGTGAAAAAAACCATACCCATAAAAATTTCATACCCTCGTCACTTCCGGTGCACCTACGTCAGCACCTACGTCAGCAAACAGCTGAGGAGCTCACTAGTGCGCATGCTCGGAGGGTATGGAATGTGTGTTATAACGTTACACCGCATCAGCTGTTGCGGCGGTTACATTAAAACATCTCCGCTGCAACATGAATCCTCTCCGCTCCTACCCCTGTCACTTCCCTCAGCTTGGCTACTAAATGTAAAAGCGGATCACGGAGCCGAGATCTCCGTGATTTAGATTTCATACACCCGCCGCCGCTTTTACATTTATTAGCCAAGATGAGGGAAGTGACAGGGGTAGGAGCGGAGATGATTCATGTTGCAGCCGAGATGTTTTAATGTTACAGCTGAGGCGGTGTAACGTTACACACACTACCGTGAAAATTCCATACCCTCCGAGCATGCGCACTAGTGAGCTGCTCAGCTGTTCCATTACATTTCTGACAGGAAGTGACATGGGTATGGAATTTCCATGAGGTATGGTTTTCTCACGTTACACCGGTTTAGGAGATATTCATTGTACCTACAGGTAAGCCTTATTATAGGCTTACCTGTAGTTAAAAGTGGAAAAAAAAGCGGTATAATACCGCTTTAACAGTTCCTGCAGCGAATATTACATTGTGGTACAAGATTCCACCTTTAAAAGTGGAACTCTAGACTCCGTTCTCCAAACTGCTGGTTGTAGCAGTCAGTCTTTAGCTTACATCTTCCCATGCCAGACCAATACAGAACTGTCTTCCCAATGAGAACTGATTGCCCCGTGGCCAGAATACCCTTGTCTTTTGCTTTTGAATGGAACATTGTAGAAGTTTAAGGAACAAGTTTAAATGTAACCACTTCCCGCAAAATCATGTACCTGTACAACACGGAGGAAGTGGTTATACCGGAGTGATGCCTGCCGCTCCGATGGGGTCTCCCATCCCACCGGGGGGGGGGGGGGACCCGAGCGACCAGCCGGCAGGTCCGAGCAGTGCCACCTCTCAGTGCCCAGCAGTGCCACCTCTCAGTGCCCAGCAGTGCCGCCTATCAGTGCCGCCTATCAGTGCTCATCAGTGCGGCATATTAGTACCTCCTCATCAGTGCCCATAAGTGCCACCTCATCAGTGCCCATAAGTGCCACCTCATCAGTGCCCATAAGTGCAGCCTATCAGTGCCCATCAGTGCCGCCTCATCAGTGCACATCAGTGAGGGAGAAAAATTTATTTTCAAAATTTACTCGCAGAAAATAAGAAAAACTTTTTTTTTTTTCAAAATTTTCTGTCTTTTTTCTTTTTTTTTGTAAAAAATAAAAAACCCAGAGATGATTAAATACCACCAAAAGAAAGCTCTGTTTGTGTGAAAAAAATGATAAAAATTTCATATGGGTACAGTGTAGTATGACCGCGCAATTGTCATTCAAAGTGTGACAGCGCTGAAAGCTGAAAATTGGCCTGGATGGGAAGGGGGTTTAAGTGCACAGAAGGCAAGTGGTTAAAAAAATACACAGTATTCAAAAACGCCAATTTTGGTGTTTGGAATACTTTGAAGGGCAGAGGAGGGGATTGGGGTCTTTTAGACCCTAGATTTCTCCATAAATAGTACCTGTCACTGCCTATTACTGTCACAAGGGATGTTTACATTGCATGTGAAAGCTATAAGAGCCAGTTCACACTACTCTGACTTATCAGGTGAATTGGTCGCCCGACAAGTAGCTCACCATGCTGTGCAATGGAACCGTTCTAATCAGAGCGACTCAAGTCACTCCGACTTAGAAAAAGGTTCTAGCACTACTTTTGGGCGAAGTCGGAGCGACTTGCATTGACTTCTATTATGAGAAGTCGTTTGCAAGCCGCGATGAAGTCGTGCTGCACGGGCGACTTCAAAGTCGCCCAAAGTCGGGGCGGCTTTGAGTCATGGTAGTGTGAACCGGCTCTAAAAGTGATCAGAAATTTTTATTTTTAAAGCGATAGTGTAAAAATAAAGATAAATAAATAAGAAAAATAATACTTTTTTTTTAAACGCCCCGGTCCCCGCGTGCTCGCACAGAACACGCATACATAAGTCCCACCCACAAATTTAAACAGTATTCAAAGCACACATGTGACGTATTGCTGCGATCATTAGAGCGAGAGCAATAATTCTAGCAAAAGACTTCCTCTATAACTCTAAACTGATATCCGTTATAAAATTTTAAAGCATCGCCTATGGAGATTTTTAAGTACCGTAGTTTGTCGCCATTCCACGAGTGTGCGCAATTTTAAAGCGTAACATGTTAGGTATCTATTTACTCGGCATAACATCATCTTTCACATTTTACAAAACTGTGTTTAAAAGACTATAAGCTGCGCAGATACCATGTGACATAAAATATTGCAACGACCACCATTTTATTCTCCAGAATCTCTGCTAAAATAATATATATATATAATGTTTGGGGGTTCTGAGTGATTTTCTAGCAAAAAATACTGATTTTAACTTGTAAGCAACAAATATCAGAAATAGACCTGGTCTTTAACCACCCAAAGAACAGGTCTATTTCTGATATTTGTTGCTTACAAGTTAAAATCAGTATTTTTTGCTAGAAAACTACTCAGAACCCCCAAATATTATATATAATGGCTCGTTTCCACTGAGCTTTCTGGTACGGTTCGGTTCGGTTCGGTACGCTTTTTATGCCGTTTCCATTGTGAATGGTACCCTAATTCCGAACCGTACCGTACCACTTTTTTGGTACCCTTTCATTGGGGTACCAAGCACATTAGTACCGTACCAACAGGGTGGAGCTACACTCTGCAGAACTTTGATTGGTTGACAGAGAATCGTCTATCACAGCTTTCCTGCTACACCACGCCTATCATGAAAGGGTACTATTGGCAGTGGAAACGCAATGTGTACCGTTCCGAACCGTTCCGTACCACTCAGTGGAAACGAGGCATAACTCACCCCTAAAAGCCTCCCTATTACACATTTGCAAGCATTTTTTGGGGTACCCTTTTTCTGCAGGTACTTGCTCCAATTCCTTCATTCCTGGCCTAGGTGAGGATGACTCATCCTTTGGCCCACCTCCACCTGAAGCCACCTGGAACGAACATCACACAACCCAGGAGGCTTCAGGACCCCCCCCCCCCCCCATCCACAATCTCAAGCATGCGCAGTGGGAGGCTGGTTGTGAATCATGAAGTGACAGCTGGCTTCCCGAATCCAAGATGGTGGCACAGGAACAAAAAGAGCTGTGAAACTTCCGCAGCTAGGAAAGGAGCCGTGGACTTCCTGGGCTGGTATTTGTTTCCTAATAGTCAGCAGCTGCTGTCTTTTATTTTAGGATGGCCAGGAGTTTCTCTTTAAAGACTTAATTTCTTCCATAATCCGGCGATCTTCATTGTGCGGTTCTTCCCGACGCCACACAGCCTCTTGGGTCCTCTTAGTGTGCATGGATGAGCCGTATTCCTACTGCTTGCTAAAAATTAACTTTTCCTTTTAAAAGTGATTGATTATTGCCTGTTCTTATTGTATTACTGAGCAAACTCAGCAGAAGAACTGGCAGACAGAGCTTTTAGCAGTAAAGGGTTTTATGATGAATCTCTAGTTTGTATTAGAATGTTGTCCATGGCCCTCATCCCTTATGAACATTGCCTGACTTCATAGAAAAACCAAAACAGCGTTGGGCCAAATCTATAATAACACTTAACCACTTTACGACCAGTCACTGTTCCTCTACTGCGGCACAGTGGCTCGTTCCCGTCCAGCGACGTAGACCTACGTCGCTGGACTCCTCCCCTTGTTGGCGGCGCCCGCGCGCCGCCGGAGGCTCGCTCCCGCTGTTTTCAGTCACAGCGGGAGTCGGGCCAGGGGAGGAGCGGCGGCGATCGCAGCTGCTCTTCCCCGATCATTGGGAAATCGAGTTTGGAGATCCACCCGCTTGTGTAAACAAAGCGGGCGGATCTCCTAAGTGACAGACAGTGACAGATTGCAGGGTTCAGCATAGCTTAACATGCGATCTGTCCCTGTGTCACTCAGTCACCTCCCCCCACACACGTTAGTAAGCACCAGGCATACATTAACCCCTCCCTCTCCAATAAAATTAACCCCTTCCCTGCCAGTGTAATTTTTACAGTAACAGTGCATATGTATAGCACTGATTACTGTAGTAATGTCACTGGTACCCCCAAAAGTGTCAAAAATGTCAGTCAAGGGTCCGATCTGTCCGCCGCAATGTCGCAGTCCCACAAAAAAAATTGCAGACCGCCGCCATTACTTGTTAAAAAAAAAACACCAAAAATGACAGAAATCTTTCCCTTAGTTAGTAAACGCAATAACTTTTGCGCAAACCAATCAAAATACGCTTATTGCGATTTTTTTTCTACCAAACAGGGTAGCAGAAAACAAATTGGCCAAAAATGTAAAAAAATTTAGATTTTTACATTTTTTGGGGGGGGAATTTCATATAAAAAAATTTGAAAAATATTGTTATTTTTTCAAAATTTACGCTTTTTTTTGTTTATAGCGCAAAAAGTAAAAATTGCACAGGTGATCAAATACCACCAAAAGAAAGCTCTGTGGGAAAAAAAGGACGTAAATTTAGTTTGGGTACGGCGTCGCACGACCGCGCAATTGTCAGTTAAAGTCGCACAGCGCCGAATGGCAAAAAGTGGCCTGGACGTAAGACAGCAAAATCCTCCGGGGGTAAAGTGGTTAAAGTTCCACTTACATGAGTAAATGATAAAATCAGCATAAAAGATTCGGTATCAAACAATCCAGGATGCTAGTCTTGAGAGGATATGATGTCAGGCATGCAGGCTCCGCCCCCTATACGCGTTACGTCAGCCCATAAGCATTGACTTCCTCGGTAGGGGAATTTTGAATTGTCTGACCTCACCCCAGCGGAAGCCCTCTTGATTGCCAACAAACCTACTCAGAAGGCCATCTCCCAATTCTACTGGAAGAACGAAAGTACAAAAGTACAAACAACCAGGGGTTTTTTGGCAGCAAAAAATATATTGTAGAATTGTATAGAGTATGTAGAACTACATTTTTGTATAAAAAAAATTCCTTTATTAGTGAGTAGAAAAAAAATAATAAAAAACACATGGTAAAAATCCAGAAAGGGAAAATTTGTGAATTATGAGCTCTGGTTACAAACAAGGTAACATGATATTACGAGAGTGAATGACAATTGCATGATACAGATCATCACATAAAAATGTGGGAAATCCGACGCGTTTCGACCTATGGAATGAGGTCTTCCTCAAGGGGTCTGTGATGTCAAATTGGCAATATCAATCAAAGACCAGAGAACATGTTGATGACTGCAGAGTCGTCTTCCAAAATGGAGGTTACATAGTTACATAGTAGGTGAGGTTGAATAAAGACAATAGTCCATCCAGTTCAACTTGTGTAGGTGTGTGTGGCTGTAATCATCTCACATAGCCCTGAATGTTCTGATCCTTGAGATGCAAGTCTAAGAGTCTTTTGAAAGCCACCATACTACCCGCAGAAACCACCTCTTGTGGTAGAGAATTCCACAATCTTGTAGCCCTAACAGTAAAGAACCCCCCACGTTGCCTGAGGTTAAAACGCTTCTCCTCTAATTGCATTGTATGCCCTCGAGTCCTCATGCAATCCCTTCGCCTGAACGGCT
The DNA here is from genome assembly GCF_965119305.1 of Pelophylax lessonae. Lineage (NCBI taxonomy): Eukaryota > Metazoa > Chordata > Amphibia > Anura > Ranidae > Pelophylax > Pelophylax lessonae. Next base: position 176,284,240 of record NC_138780.1, read on the forward strand.
TTTTTTCTAAGCTGAGATCACCATTGAGATATTTATAAATTGCTATCATGTCCCCCCTCAGGCGTCTCTTCTCCAGGGAGAATAAATCAAGCGATTGCAGACGCTCTTCATAATTAAGATCCTCCAATCCCCTAATCAGTTTAGTTGCCCTTCTCTGGACTCTCTCCAGCTCCAACACATCCCTCCTGAAGACTGGCGACCAGAACTGGACAGAATACTCCAGATGTGGTCGGACCAGAGTTTTATAAAGTGGAAGGATTATAGTCTTATCTCTGGAATGCATCCCTTTCTTTATGCATGCTAATATTCTGCTGGCCTTGGCAGCTGCTGCTTGACAATGCATGCTATTGTCTAGCAATAGCTCCAGCACCCGCCAGGGGTGGTAGAGAAGATGCACCAGACTACAGGGAGCCACATCTGTGGCCTACCAGATAGGGGCAGAACACCCGCTGTTGTTGCGGCAGTGTGGAAAGCATGGTTTCTCAAATCACAGTGTGTCCATGTGGAAGGATCCCAATTCTACAAGTCTTTAAAGACCTGGGACTCTGCTAAATCCCCAACATTCAACATCAAACACACTTTAACCAGCACTCAGAAGTTGTCCAGGCTTTCATATACCGTAGCCTTATCCTGATCTTGAAAACTAGGTTTTTATTGTCTTCCATGTCCCCATTGGGTTTCTCTCATTTCCTGTTCTGATGATTGGTGTCACAGTGGCAGGAAGTGAGGGGGAGTCTCCCTAAAAGACAGTAAAAATGAGAGTTCTAGATATTCACCTTTCCAAACTGGCTTCAGTTCTATTTAAACACTCCCAACCCTAAACCTGAGCATACAACAGAATTTCCATGACGTTCCATAGAGGTCCAAATGTATAGGAGTGTGCCCAGGGTGTGCCGGGTGCCCCTAGGCACATCCTGTTTACCCCGTGCAGCACCAATTCCCCCTGCTGCCTGTCCTGGAGCCCATTCTCCTCTGATATCAACAAGGCATTTTCCTCCACACAACTGCCGCTCACTCGATATTTTCTCTTTTTCCCACAATTCTCTGTAAACCCGAGAGATGGTTGTGTGTGAAAATCCCAGTAGTTCAGCAGTTTTTGAAATACTCAGACCAGCCCGTCTGGCACCAACAACCATGCCAGGTTCAAGGTCACTTAAATCCCCTTTCTTCCCCATTCCGAAGGTCAGTTTGAACTTCAGCAAGTTGTCTTCACTGTGTCTAGATGCCTAAATGCATTGAGTTTCTGCCATGCGATTGGCTGATTAGAAATTTGTGTTACTGAGCAATTGAACAGGTGTACCTAATAAAGTGGGCGGTGAGTGTACAGTATGCATAAAAAAAATATATATATATATATATATAAATATGCATGTGTGTATTTGAGCTCTGGGGTGCACACTCTAATACAAAAGGCTGTGCACACCTATGAGAAATATACCCAGAAATTTATTTGCACTGTAAAAGGAAACCTGACATGAAAATAAAATACAGAAGTAATGTAGACACTGCATTGTAGGATGTTTTTGAAATGCAGGTTTCCTGGCTGTGTCTGGCAGAGCGGAGTTCAGCAGCGGGACAGGTAATTATTTACTGCTTTCTATACAGGGAGCTGCTCATTTCATTTTATTTAAATAGCAATAGAATTGCCTTAATTAGCAACCCAATGTGTGGTAATGATACCAGAGAGGAGGTCTCAAAACCTTACTTATCCCACTTCCATCCTTCTTCATCCACATGACTGCAGTAACAGGGCTTCTTATGGTGGAGAGAGAGGAGAGAGAGCAAAAGAGAGATACCCAGAGAGATATGGAGGAGACAGAAAGTGAGGGAGGAAAGAGAAAAAATAGAGAGAAGAGGAAAGGGAGAGTGGAGAGGAGAGAAGAGGAAAGGGAGAGTGGAGAAAAGAGGAGAGAAGAGAGGAGAGGAGAGAGTAGAGAGATACCCAGAGAGATATGGAGGAGACAGAAAGTGAGGGAGGAAAGAGAAAAAAATAGAGAGAATAGGAAAGGGAGAGAGGAGAGGAGAGGTGAGAAGAGAAGAGGAGAGGGAGAGTTGAGAGGAGAGAAGAGGGGAGAAGAGAGGAGAGGAAAGAGTAGAGAGATACCCAGAGAGATATGGAGGAGACAGAAAGTGAGGAAGGAAAGAGAAAAATAGAGAGTAGATGAAAGGGAGAGAGGAGAGGAGAGTAGAGGAGAGGAGAGGAGAGAGATACCCAGAGAGATATGGAGGAGACAGAAAGTGAGGAAGGAAAGAAAAAAAATAGTGAGAAGAGGAAAGGGGGGAGGAGAGGCGAGGAAAGAGAGGAGAGGAAAAAGAGGAGTGGAAAGAGAGGAGAGAGGAGCCGAAAGAGAGGAGATGAAAGAGAGGAGAGAGGAGAGGAGAGAGTAGAGAGATACCCAGAGAGATATGGAGGAGACAGAAAGTGAGGAAGGAAAGAGAAAAAATAGAGAGAAGAGGAAAGGGAGAGTGGAGAGGAGAGCAGAGGAAAGGGAGAGTGGAGAGGAGAGAAGAGAGGAGAGGAGAGAGTAAAGAGATACCCAGAGCGATATGGAGGAGACAGAAAGTGGGGAAGGAAAGAGAAAAGACAGAAGAGGAAAGGGGGGGTAGAGGGGAGGAAAGGGGGGAGGAGAGGAGAGAGGAGAGTAGAGGAAAGAGAGGAGAGGAAAGAGAGGAGAGAGGATAGAGTAGAGAGATACCCAGAGAAATATGGAGGAGAAAGAAAGTGAGGAAGGAAAGAGAAAAAATAGAGAGAAGAGGAAAGGGGGGAGGAGAGGGGAGGAAAGGGGAGGAGAGGGGAGGGGATGAGAGGAAAGAGGAGAGGAGAGAGGAGAGGAAAGAGAGGAGAGGAGAGAGAGGAGAGGAGAGAGTAGAGAGATACTCAGAGATATATGGAGGAGACAGAAAGTGAGGAAGGAAAGAGAAAAAAATAGAGAGAAGAGGAGGAGAGGAGAGGGGAGGAGAGGAGATGAGAGAGGAGAGGAGAGAGGAAAGGAGAGAGTAGGGAGATACCCAGAGAGATATGGAGGAGACAAAGTGAGGAAGGAAAGAGAAAAAATAGAGAGAAGAGGAGGAGAGGAGAGGCGTGAGTAAAGAGATACCCAGAGAGATATGGAGGAGACAGAAAGTGATTAAGGAAAGAGAAAAAATAGAGAGAAGAGGAAAGGGAGAATGGAGAGGAGAGGAGGGGAAGGGAGTGAGTGAGAAGAGAGATGAGAGAGCAGATCAGGTAGAGAAGAAAACAAGAAGAATGGAGACGAAGGAGAGATGAGAGAGAGAATGCTGAGAAGAGTAGAGAAAGAGGGAGAGGGGGTGAGAGAGAGAGAGAAAGAGAGAGCAAGAACAGGGAAGATACAGAGAGAGAGAAGAGTGGAGAAGAGCAAAGAAAGAGAGGAAAGGTGAGAGAGTAGAGAAGAAAGGTGAAAACAAGATAATGTGGGAAAGGAAAGAAGAAGAGAGAGAACAAGACAGAGATAGAGGAGAAAGAGGAGAGGATGAGAGGATAGAGAAAGAGAATAACAGGGAAATGAGAGGGCCAAAAGGAAGAGAAACAAAAGAATGACCACGAGAAAAGAGAGAGAGAATAGAATGAATAGTGGAGAGAGAGGAGAGATAAGAGAGCAGGGATGATAAAGAAAAGAATCAAAAGAGGAGCAGAGGAGCAAAGAGAGAGACAGCAGTAAAGAAAGAGAGAGAGAAAATAAAGAGAAGAGTCAAGAAGAGGAGAAAAGAGAGAAGAGGTAAAAGAACAGGGAAGATGGATCAGAGAAACAAGGATGTGAAAGAGGAAGGAAAGAGAAAGGGGAGATTATAAAGAGACACAAAGAGAAGAATGGGGAAGAAGAAAAACAGAGGAGAGATTAGAACGAGAGAGAGAGAGAGAGAGATAGAGAATGAAAGAGAGAAAAGAAAGAAGAGAGGAGAGATTTGAAAGAGGGAGAGAGAGGAGAGAATGAAAGAGAGAAAAGAAAGAAGAGAGAGGAGAGATTAGAAAGAGGGAGGGAGCGAGGAGAGAATGAGAGAGAGAGAGTAAAAAGAAAGGAGAGGAGACTGGAGAAGAGGAGGCAAAGAAGTACAAAGATGAAAGAACAGGGAGGATGGATCAGAGAAACAAAAAAATGTGAAAGAGGAAGAAAAGAGAAAGGAGAGATGATAGAGAGACACAGAGACAAATGGAGAAGAGAGGAGGAGAGATGAGAGAGAGAAGTAAAGAAATGAGAGGGAAGAGAAGAGAAAGCAATAACAGAAATATGAAACAGCAGAGAAGGAGACAGGAAGGACACAGAACATAAAAAGGAAGGGAAAATGAGGTGGAAAGAACAAGGAAAGGAGAAAAATGGAAGTGATAAAAAGAGGAAAAGAGAAAGAAAGGGGGGGGGGGTAAGAGAGAGAGGCAGGAAGTGAAAGAACATGGAGAGAGGCAGGACAGAGAGAGGTGGAGAGGAAAGAAGCAGATAGAGGGAGAGGGCGAGAGAACAAGCAATAAAGAAGTTATTGGGAACAAGAGAGTGCAAAATGGGAGAAGAAAGTAAGGCAGAGAGCGAGAGAGGAAAAGAAAGAGCAAGGATGTAGGAGGGGAGAGAGGGAGAGAGAGAGAGAGTATCCAGAAAGGAGAGAAGAAAGAAAAGCAGGAAAAGAGAGGGGAGAATAGTAAAGCACAGCATATAAAAGAAAAGATAAGGGAACAAAAAGATGCACAAGAAGACTCCGGCACAGAAAGAGAGAAAACCCCGATGTAAGGGGCCATGTCAGACGGCAGATTTATTCCCCTTTTTTTTTTTTAAATGATTTTGTGTGAAGGAAATTATAATGTCTTCCCACGGAATCGCTAACCGGCTCATTACAAAGCGATTTGTCGCTCAGCGATTTGAGTGAGAGCTGTAGAGGTGTAAACGAGGAATGCCTGTGAGTGAGACGCAGAAGGGGAATCGTGTTGGCGAGGGACATTTGCCTTTTAAATGTGCGCTGGGAGTTGGGAGTGGGATGTGCTGCCCTTTAGAGATGGAAGCTGTTGTGTAATGAATAGAGTGTGTAATAGGAAAGCGGTCGGCACGTCAGGAAGGGAGAAGCCGCCGGTGATTGCTGGATAATGCTGTTAGCCTTGCAGCAGGACTCGGAATAAATTGAACAACAGCGGGGAGGTGGCACAGCCGTCAGATTTGACACATCGCAGAGGAGACAGATTTTTAAATCAGAGCTACTTATACGCAGAATTTACTGTCCTATCCTTGTCACATGCCCCTAAGGTGGAAAAAGCTGTCGAAACATTTCTGGACTGACGCAATCCAGCCAATCAGGATGCTGAAAAAATAAAAAATTGCAGCTCAATCAGTTTATAAATAGCGTGCGTGGGGCAAATTATAAGAACATAGGGAATCCCCATCACTTGACCAGTAATTGGGTCACGGAGAAATGTATGAATAGGAGAGAGAAGCCGCTCAGGTGAGGCTAAGTATACCGGTGCTGGTCAGATCCGCCATCCAGAACTAGCACAAACCAAAGAAGTTGGACCGCACTCGGAAATTTGTGAAATCAAAGATGTCTTTTATTCCTCATAAACGAATCCATACAGACAGTGCATCAAGGGACATGCCAGGTTGACGCGTTTCACGATACAGATGATCGCTTACTCATAACCACATGAGGTTATGGTAAGCGATCATCTGTATCGTGAAACGCGTCAACCTGGCATGTCTCTTGATGCCCTGTCTGTGTATTCGTTTATGAGGAATAAAATACATCTTTGATTTCACATATTCCTGAGTGCGGTCCAACTTCTTTGGTTTGGGTCACATTGCTGGCTAGCTGCCCTAAGTGCCCTTTAATAAATAGCCCCTCCCACATTTGCCTTCCTTGTCCATGTGTCACTACACCTTTAAAGGGCCAGTCCACGCAAAAATGTTTTTTTAGTTACAGGTGGAGCCTGTCCCAGGATTCTTGTAAGTCTTGGTTATTTCCTCATTGAGATATTATGATCCTTCTGCCATAACGCCCAGTTCTGTTCCTGTCCAGCTGGGAGTTATTTGAGATTCCCATCCACCTTTCCGGCTCCTCCTGTTACTCTTCCCACAATAATAAATACAGCGAGGGAAAAAAGTATTTGACCCCTTGCTGATTTTGTATTTTTGCCCACTGACAAAGAAATGATCAGTCTATAATTTTAATGGTAGATTTATTTTAACAGCAAAATAAACAACAAAAATATCCTGAAGAACGCATTTCAAAAAAGTTATGAACTGATTTGCAATTTGAAATAAGTATTTGATCCCCTATAAATTAGCAAGATTTCTGGCTCCCGGGTGTCTTTCTATACAGGTAACAAGCTGAGATTAGGAGCACTCTCTTAAAGGGAGTTCTCCTAATCTCAGCTTGTTACCTGTATAAAAGACACCTGTCCACAGAAGCAATCAATCAGATTCCAATCTCTCCACCATGGCCAAGACCAAAGAGCTGTCCAAGGATGTCAGGGAAAAGATTGTAGACCTACACATATCTGGAATGGGCTACAAGACCATCGCCAAGCAGCTTGGTGAGAGGGTGAGAACAGTTGGTGCGATTATTCACAAATGGAATAAACACAAAATAACTGTCAATCTCCCTTGGTCTGGGGATCCCGGAGTTTCAGTGATCATGATCTATGACCAGCGCTGTATTTTGGCCTAGGCCGACAAGGCCCAGGCCTAGGGAGGCACTTTGCAGGGGGGCAGCAAAAAAGCTGCATATGTATAAAAGAATGTGAAGATTGGTGATGGCGCTACCTATAAAAAAAAAACAACCATGTATAGTGCCCTTAGTGACGTGAAAGGGGGGTATACTGGTAAAGTGACCCACAAATAGTGCGATATCATAGATAAAAAATATATAATAAATGAAAAGTGGGATCAAAGATTTATTGTGCACGCCGGGAATCGTGCACGCCGGGAAGCTTCCGCGTTCCACGGCCGACAACCGGAAGTGACGTTTGACGTCGGAGACTCCGCCCTACGCGTTTCGTCACAATGACGTCAACTGGAGCGGCTGACTGTACGATTCTATTATTCATCATACTTTCAAACGCCACTTAGTGGCCACTTGTGGAATTTCACCCATCCACTTTTTTTCTTTTTTTCACCAATGTATACACACATGTATGTGGCACATTTATAGTTTATTTGAAAACTATTCACATACTTGTGGTTGTTGGTATTCTGTCACGATATAAGTTCACTATATTTCTTGTATTTATTGGTTGATTTGAATAAATCTTTGATCCCACTTTTCATTTATTATATATTTTTTATCTATGATATCGCACTATTTGTGGGTCACTTTACCAGTATACCCCCCTTTCACGTCACTAAGGGCAATATACATGGTTGTTTTTATTTTATAGGTAGCGCCATCACCAATCTTCACATTCTTTTATACACTTGCACCTTACACTTAAGGTTTGATTGGGGCAGCTTACACCTCTAATTTTGTTACCACTCTCCCAACATATAGTCCGTAGCGCTGGTCACACTTTTTTATTAGCAAAAAAGCTGCACCCTGCACGAAAAAACAGCCTTCTCCCGGGTCCTGCACGAAAAGGGTCTCCGCCGGCTTGCGCTACACTTTTAGTATGGTGCCAGTCTTATGGGGTGAATTGGGCCAGAGGGCAGAGTCCAGGAGGCAAATCAGTCTGGCACCCCCATAAAGCGGTCAATGATGAGGCTGCACTGATGGGTAGTAATGAGGCGGCACTGTTAAAGCTGCATAGATGGGCACTGATGATGCTGAACACATGGGAACCGATGAGGCTACGCTGATGGGCACTGATAGACTTGTGGTCTGTGGATCACAGATGACAGGGCGGGTCGTAAACAATAAAGGGAGTGGCCTTCACAGGAAGGGGTAGGTCATATGTAAATTAGGGGGTGCACAAGTTAGTCAGACCGAGGGCAGCACAGAACCTAAATACACCACTGTCTATGACTCCAAGGACACCAATCCCACCGTCACATATAGAGATGGAAACATTATGCTTTGGGGTGTATTTCTGCTAAGGGGACAGGACAATTTCACCGCATCAAAGGAACGATGTACCCTCAAATCCTGGGTGAGAACCTCCTTCAGGCCTCAGCCTCAGCCAGAGCATTGAAAATGGGTTGTGGATGGTTATTTCAGCATGACAATGACCCAAAACACACGGCCAAGGCAACAAAGAAGTTTCTCAAGAATAAGCACATTAAGGTCCTGAAGTGGCCTAGCCCAGTGTTTCTTTTTACAGTCAAGGCACCCTCCAAAATTATGGACAGTCTCGAGGCACCCCACCCTAAAATGTAATAGTTTTACACAATACAGCGACATCCACACACGTAGGAGACCCAACATTAAAAAGTTAGTCAAACTGGTACTGACTAGTGTTCCAATGTTTCTCTTCTTCCTCAGTTTTTTGGACAAATGTACAAAATCGGCAGGGGATCAAATACTTTTTTTCCCCTCACTGTACATAGTAAATCCAGCTGGGATCGTGGGAACTCTATAATGGGCACAGCAGGTGTGCAGACCCAAAAACTCAGAAAAGAGATCCTACCAATTGGTTTCCCAAAGAGATAGAGAATGTCAGGGAATTTAACTCTACTGCATCTAACAAAAATAGTTAAAGTGATTGTAAACCTCAGACATGAAATTTGAACAAAGCATATTCCTCTATTGAGTGTACTTGCCTCAGTCGAGAGCATTAAGTGACATTTCTGTCTGCTGCTTAGTCCCAGGGGAGGGAGCTCCAGCACACAGCCTGTGATTGACAGCCTCAGCTCTGTTCCTAAGTTCTAAGAGGGTTGTGTCTCTTCCCTCCAATAAGCAGACAGAGTTTTACTCACTTAGCTCTGCAGACTGTAACTGTTTTCCAAAAGCTCAGACAAGCTTTATTAACTCTGATCTTTGAAAGAATATAGAGAAAAGAAGAACGCAGATAAACAGGTACAACTTATGTAGGAGGATTTGTTTCATATCTGTGTATCCCCTGAGCCCATTCACTTCACGGGTATATGGAAGGGTTTACAACCACTTTAATATTCATTAATTAAAGTGCTATTAACCTCTTGCTGACAGGCGGATCTGAACGGTCCGCCTGTGTGAAAGGGCCCTTAAATATTTGCATATATGCAATATTTACATTTTTGGTAAACACATTTAATCAATCCAAGCTCTGCAGGCTGGGATAACATGCGCTGCATTGATGCATTCACACTATTTCACAGTAACTACCAGCAAGGAGGAGTCCTTACATTTAAAGATCACTTGTCATTGGAGATCCATCATGGCAGCGCCTGTTAGCGGGTATCCACTCACCTGCTGCCGCCAGTCCCTCCCCTTGTTGTGTCACTGCCGCATCACCAGCCGTCCCATTAACCACTTAACGTCTAGCCACGTAGACCTACGTCGGCTGACTTTGTGGGGTTATACCGGGATGATGCCTCTAGCTAGAGGCATCATCCCGGTACCGTGGTTTGAAGCCGACGGTCGTCTTTCCGTCGGTAATGACCGATGCGGCTCAGGAGCCGCTCGATCGTTACCCGGGGCTTTGCTCGGGGCTCCCGTCCCACCGGGAGCCCCGAGCACCCAGCCGGCACGTCCGCCGGCTGGATGGAGTCCCGATGAATGCCGGAAATGGCATAGATCGGGTCTCCGATGACGTAACCCGGAGGCGGCGTCCATGACGTCACTTCCGGGTTAGTGTGCTGCAAAAGGCGGCAGATTTGAAAAACGGCTGTATGCAAAAAAGCCGTTTTCGGCGTTTTCCATGCAGGGAAGTGTAGTGGAGGGGTCTAGGGTCTTTTAGACCCTCGATCCCTCCATAAAGTGTACCTGTCACTACATATTGGTGTCACAAGGGATGTTTACATTGCTTGTGACAGCAATAAAAGTGATCAGATTTTTTTTTTTTTTAAATCCTGTAATAAAGTTAAAAAAAAGAAAATAAATAGGAAAAAAAAAATTTAGCCGCCCCTGTCAGTTAGCTCGCGCACAAATAAAAACGTATACGCAAGTCGAGCCGCGAATGAAATCGCTGTTCAAACCACACATGTGAGGTATTGCCGCGATCGCCAGAGCGTGGGCAATAATTTTAAAAAAAAGAGCTATACTCTAAACTGGTAATCGTTAAATAAATAAAAAGCGTCGCAGATTGAGATCTCTATTGACCGTAGTTTGTCGCCATCCCACGGGGGGGCGCAATTTTAAACCGTAACATGTTGGGTATCTATTTACTCAGTGTGACATCATCTTTCACAATATAGAAAAATGGGCTAACTTTACTGTTTAGTATTTTTTAAATGCAGTGAAATGTGATTTTTCAAATTTTTTCCAAAAAAAAATGCGTTTTAAAGACCGCTGCACAAATACCGTGTGACAAAAAATTTTGCAATGACCGACATTTTATTCTCCAGAGTCTTTGCTAAAAAATATATATAATGTTTGGGGGTTCTAAGTAGTTTTCTAGGAAAAAATACTGGTTTTAACTTGTAAACAAAAAGTGTCCGAAATAGGGCTGGTGGGTAAGTGGTTAAAGTGAATGGGACTGTCGGTGAGTCAACAGCCGGTCAGAGGAGGAGCTGCTGCAGGACAGATTTGCTCTTTAAAAATTATGATTTCAATCAAGTCGATTTAAATCAAGCTTTTTACTGGTGATTTAAATCATTATTTAAATCGACTTGATTTAAATCAAACTCACCCTGCTAGGCAAACATTGTGGTTCCCTGTTCAGTCAGTAATGAACACAGGGATCCTGTATTCCTCTTATTTAGGAACACAGGTCTCGGTGTTCATTCAGCAAGCCCAACCCCACACAGCTAGAAAGCACCCCCTAGGGACACATTTAACCCTTTGATCACCCTAGATGTTTAACCCCTTCCCAGCCAGTGTCATTAGTAGTGACAGTGCATATTTTTTAGCACTGATCACTGTATTAGTGATTTTGAGGTGCTTTTTCCAAACATGCTCCAAAGATGCTGCTTGCAGGAGTTCTCACACCGCCCCATCTGCGCACCGCCACAGTATGAAAGCATTCATTGACTTTAATGGAAATTAGTCTTCGGGAGCTTTTCAGGTGCTTTTTTTTTTAAGCATGAATGTGCCTGAAAAGTGCCTCAGTGTGAAAGGGGTCTTAAGTCTATGTGTGTGTAAAGGCAGGTGTCCCAATACTTTTGACAATATAGTGTATGTCTGTATATCTTGTATCAGGATATTGTGACAGCTGCTATGTATTTTTTGCACATTTGAATTTTTTTTAACGTTGATTTTTTTTTTTTATCGGCAGGATCGCCCAGTGAAAATAAGGGAAAAAAACCCTAAAAAAAAGAAAACTAATGCAGCCACCACATCTAAGAGCTGGTAAGCTGCGATGTATTACATTTCTGTTTTTTGGGGCTTTCATTTTCCAATTTGCGCTTCACAAAATTGTCATTATTCCATTGTATTAAAAAAAATATTTTTATAATAGTTTCAGTTTCTGCAATTGTGAAGTTGAGGCACTCCTGAGAATCTGTCTGAATACTTCTCTATGGAACCAGAAACACAATCTCATTCAAGCTGTCAATTGTTCCTCATTCACATCAGTTAAAGCCAAAGCAATCCTGACAGCTGCTGAAATAACATTGTTACATGTAAAGGTAACATCCAGATAGGAGGAATTACAAGCTTAACACCGTATACGTCTGTTCAGAGGGAACGTCGGGGAAGTCGCCCTGAAATACTGCCGGATTTATAGAAGCCAGATCCCAGCCGTATGCGATTTCCTAGCACTCGAAATTGGGTACAGTAAATCTGGGATTGGGATTTTGGTGCTGAGAGCGAAGATTCATTTCATTGCCTGCAGCCTATTTATCAAGACTTCTCCTCTCCACACTTATAGGGTTAGATCACCTTTCTCAGAAAAAAGAAAACTAAAAGGTGAGCTTACACTTTAACCACTTGCCAACCGGGCCAATTATAAAACTTCTCCCCTACATGTAAAAATCTACTTTTTTTTTTGCTAGAAAATTACTTGGAACCCTCAAACATTATATATATATATATATATATATATATATATATATATATATATATATATATTTTTTTTTTTTTAGCAGAGACCCTATAGAATAAAATAATGGGTGTTGCAATTTTTATTTCACATGCTATTTGCACAGTGGTTTTTATTTTTTGGAAAAAATACACTTAATTAATTTTATTGCACATAAAAAATACCTATTTTTTTTCTTTGTAAAATATAAAAGATGATGTTATGCCAAGTAAATAGATACCTAACATGTCATTCTTCAAAACTGCATCCGCCCGTGGAATGGTGGCAAGCTATAGTACTTAAAATTCTCCATAGGTGACACTTTAAAGGCCTTTACAGGTTATCAGTTCAGAGTTACAGAGGAGGTTCAGTGCTAGAATTATTGCTCTTACTCTGACGTTCGCGACAATACCTCACATGTGTGGTGGGATCACCGTTATGTGCGTGCAGGAGTAATTGCATTTGTGTGTAAGCACGGGGGGACAGGGGTGCTTTACTTTTTTTTTTTATTAATATTTATTTTACCCCAAACTTTTTTTTTTACACTGTCTTTATTTTTGTGGTAACTTTATTGCAACATCCCTTGTTACATAGTTACATAGTTACATAGTAGGTGAGGTTGAATAAAGACAATAGTCCATCTAGTTCAACCTGTATAGGTGTATGTGGCCGAAATCTCTCATACCCCTGAATGTTCTGATCCTTGAGATGTACGTCTAAAGCCCCGTACACACGTACCGATGGTCGGCTTACAAATGTTCCTCTTTTCTCCCCGGGATGTCGGTGTCTGCTGAAAAGTGCAAAGACAGCACAAGGACAGCACAAGAATTTTGTCCGCCGACTGCAGAAGTGATGTCATGTAATGGTTAACTTTCCCTGTGTTTTCTATTTTCTGAGCATGCCCAGTCTTGCAAATCTGCGGTCTGTCGGCCGAATTGTGTACTGACAGGCGAACAATCGTCCGTTCTGGTGTCGGCATACAAATATTTTCATGTTTGCACGAAAGACTTTTGTCCGCGGATTGTGCGCAGACATCTGTCGGAGGCACCATACTAACACGCGTACAATCGGCAGATCCTTCGTCCACCGACGTTTGTATGCCGACGATCGGTACGTGTGTACGGGCCTTTAGAGTCTTTTGAAAGCCACCATACTTCCCGCAGAAACCACCTCTTGTGGTAGAGAATTCCACAATCTTGTAGCCCTAACAGTAAAGAACCCCCCACGTTGCCTGAGGTTAAAACGCTTCTCCTCTAAACGCATTGTATGCCCTCGAGTCCTCATGCAATCCCTCGACTGAATAGCTGTTTTTCTATGCCGAGATCACCAATGAGATATTTATAAATTGCTACAGCATAGCCGTGACAGGTCCTCTTTATGGAGAGATCTGGGGTCTATTAGACCCCAAATTTCTCCTCTGGCCTCCAATACCGCCGATCAGACACAGACATTGCCAGCTGTCCTCCCAAAAGCACCAACGATGGGGCACAATTCTTTCCATTGGAACCAACAATGGGGCACAATTCCTTCCATTGGCACCAGCAATAGGGCACAATATGCAAGCAGTGGGCTGGCTCTTGGGAGGAGTTATGCAAATCCTAAAATGACTTGATGGGTGGATGTCAGTCTAGAGGTGTGGGCATTTCTATACACACTACATTCGCTCTTGGTAACAGCCACATGTGATTCTGAGCCTCCATGATTGGAATAAATGAAATCCCATTAATAAAAGGGGTGGACCAGGGCTGGTCAGTCTGTGGAGGAAAGGGCTAAAGCAGTGATTTCCAATCTGTGGCACGGGGGCCAGATGCGGCCCTTTTCTTGCCTTTACCCAGCCCTTTGGGCACTATTCCATCCATTTCTCAATGAGTGGGGCATCCTGAGCTGAGGTTGCGTTCTGAGGAGGTCTGCATTTGTGATTGTATGCCGCTTGCTGATCCTACGTTATCTGAGCCTGTGCTCGGTGGGATTTGCCAATCTTTCTGTGGATGGATGAATGCCCTGGCTGGGTTTAAGCTGCAGGCATGGGTTTAAGTTGCAATGAGTGAGGCATTCTTAATTATGAAGAGCGTCTGCAATCGCTTGATTTATTCTCCCTGGAGAAGAGACGCCTGAGGGGGGACATGATAGCAATTTTTGAATATCTCAATGGGGATCTCAGCTTAGAAAAAAAGCTGTTCAGTCGAAGCGATTGCATGAGGACTCGAGGGCATACAATGCGATTAGAGGAGAAGCGTTTTAACCTCAGGCAACGTGGGGGGTTCTTTACTGTTAGGGCTACAAAATTGTGGAATTCTCTACCACAAGAGGTGGTTTCTGCGGGAAGTATGGTGGCTTTCAAAAGACTCTTAGACAAACATCTCAAGGATCAGAACATTCAAGGGTATGTGAGATGATTACGGCCACACACACCTACACAGGTTGAACTGGATGGACTATTGTCTTTATTCAACCTCACCTACTATGTAACTATGTAACTATGTAATTCTGAGCAGAGGTTGAGTTCTGAGGAGGTCTACATTTGTGATTGTATGCCGCTTGCTGATCCTACGTTTTTGAAGCCTGTGCTCGTGGGATTTGCCTATCTTTCTGTGGAAGGATCAAGGCCCTGGCTGGGTTTAAGCCGCAGGCGTGACCCTGAGAGGTCTCTATAAGTCAGGAAGCAGGCAATCTTTATGGTGAAGGATATACTACAGTACACTTCGGGTGTTAAAATCACGGGACGGAGCCTGATCCACATTTGGATTTATCCAAAAACTTTTTTTATTTATTTTCACAATTTTTTGCACTGGTGTAATTTACCTGGATGGACTTTATTTTTGAATAATAATTTAATGCATGGTGCATAGATGCATTCAATGTATGCTAGCGCAGCTCTGATATTTATTGTATGTTTATTGTGTCTATCTCAGTTTAGTTGCTGCTTTTGGGAGTTGGTTACATAATTAGCACAGATTCCTCCTTTCTGCATTATTTATGCCTACTGTATGACAGGACATCTTCTACTCTCAATGGCCCAAGTCCAGGCCTTCCTAAAGTCTGAAGGACAGTAAACTGGCCCTTTGTTTAAAAAGTTTGGAGACCCCTGAACTAGAGGATACTGGACACCTTCCTGCCTGTAGATGAGGTGGCTATGTCAGAGTGGCTGTGACTAATAATGCACAATGTGAGAAGCTCACAGTGTGCAGAGTAAGCAATTCCAGTCCAGGAGAGGAGCTTGTACAACGGGGCAAGACTAAAGAGAAGAATGGGGCCACTTTAACTTCTCTGTCGAATTAACCTAACCACTAACACCTTAACCACTTCTGGACCAGAAGGTTTTACCCCCTTAATGACCAGGCCATTTTTGGGACACAGCACTGCGTTCCACAACTATAGGCAGACAATACCCAATAAAGGATTTTATATCCTGCAGAACTGAAGGAGTAGTGTATGTACTCCAATGTCCTTGTCAAAAACAATATGTTGGCAGAACCAAGAGAGCCATGTGGAAAAGAATAAAGAAAAACCATGTACAAAATATCCAAAAAGCTTTTCCTAAACACAACATATCGAGGCAATTTTCACGATATCATAATAAAGATCCAACTATGCTAAAATTCTGAGCGATTGACAAATTTAAACCAAACTGAAGGGGGAAGTCATCGAATTGAGTAAACGCGAATCTTACTGGATTTTTGAATTAGGTACACTGCAGCCCCCTCTCTCTCACCGCCCCTCTCTCTCTCACCCCCTCCTCAATCTCTATCTCTCTCACCCCTCCTCTCTCTCTCACCCCTCTTCTCTCTCTCTCTCACCCCTCCTCTCTCTCTCATCCCCCCTCTCGCTCTCTCTCTCTCTCTCTCTCTCATCCCCCTCTCTCTGGCTCTCTCTCATCCCCACTTTCTCGCTCTCTCTCAACCCCCCCCCCCTCTATCTCTCTCTCATCCCCCTCACCCACCCCCTCTCTCGTAAGATCTCAGGGGTTCATGCTGGAACTTGTAGTCCTTCAATTTTTAAGGGAGCCACATCCATTAAAAAAAGGAGTGGGGCAAAGTTACATAGGTGGGGGAGGGGGGCACAAAACCAAAATACACCACTGCTGCAGCCTAGAGGACATAACATTGAGTTTGATTTGAATTGTTTTATTTCAGATTTTTAGAGTGTAACAGTAGTAATTATAACCACTAGATGGAGCTATAACTATAACCATCTTGACCATTATCATTATAACTATTCGAGTATAACAATACCCATTATAACCAATAGAAGGAGCCAGAACTCAAACCGCCCCAGTCAAAATCATTATATATTTATTTTAAACTAATTCTTACTTTAATACTTTAATTAATCTTACTTTAATGACTATTAATTAATACTGTTGTCAATTATTCCATACAATAGGGATCATGGCTGTCGGTATTTACTGTCCTTTTATTGTTAAAGATTTATCCATCTGGTCTATTTTAATACTTTTATTTTATTTATTTTAATCAATTTACTTAATATTCTTGCATGACTATTTGTTAATATTGTTGTATTATCATATAAATATAACACCAATTAGATAGTTACTCTGATGGAGATATATGTCCAGATGCTATACTGCTCGATAATTTATACTAAACAAGTGTTTAATTGTATATGCCACGACTCGTACTGTGCGCTAGGAGTGACAT